>NC_143519.1:54729995-54884995 GCF_031878675.1 Megascapheus bottae | reverse complement strand
GGTCTGGCCACACTTTCATCCACACTGGAAGTAGATAGGTGATGATTTCCTACACATAACAACACTAGCCAGAGTACTATCATTTTATTTTTGGAGTTAGTTTCTCCATCCCTTTTTGTCAAAGAAGTTTGGAGGACAACTGCAGGAAGCTGGATTACAGAAGCATACTGAGTATATGTCCCACCATTGAAAACAAGAAGGAAGCAAACTTGCTCCCATTTACTAGTAGAGGGTGGGGATTTTTAAAATATTATTACATTCACTAGACAGAGAGTACATCACTTCTAACACATTTACAGAGTATGGGGATTCTTTTTTTTTTTTTTTTGGCCAGTCCTGGGCTTGAGCTCAGGGCCTGAGCCCTGTCCTTGGACTTTCTCAAGATTAGAGCTCTACCACTTGAGCCTCAGCACCACTTCCGGCTTTTTTCTATGTATGTGGTACCGAGGAATTGAACCTGGGTCGTGGTGCATGCTAGGCAAGCACTTTAACCACTAGGCCAAACTCCCGGCCCCAGAGTATGGGGATTCTTTAACTTAGTCTTCTAAAGCTTATCATTATGCTCTTACAAAGATAATCCAGAACAAAAGCAACCAATGCTTCTGCACACAGGACACAGAGAAACACAAAAGTCCCTTGGGTAATTGGCAATTAACAATGTTCTCTTGGCTTCTGGAAAAAGGTGTCATAATGATGCCTAAGTTCTAATAATCCATCTGGTTTCTGTCCTTGGTAACTGTGTAGTTTACCATGCTCAGCATAGCTGGGAGTCTTATATTACAGTTATATTGCTTAGTGAGGGTTAGAAACTTCCATTGTCACCTTGTATACCAGTTGTCACAATTGTCAAGGAAGCTCCGCTCCAGAGAAGAATTAGCAACAACCATTAGCAGCACCATTCTGGCAACTCTTTTTGAACATACTTCTAAGAATTTGGCCTATAACTATCTTCCCAATTGCCCTTATTAACATAAATTAAACTGAGGGCCAGTTTTCCCTTAGTTGAAGTATTTATTACAGATTCACCTTTACTTCCTCCAAGCCCTTCTATTTGACCCAAGAAATCATCATTTTTTTTTCCTTCAGAAGTCACATGGTTATAAGTACTGCATCCTTTTCTGCTAAAACTGCCAAAAACTAATTAGAGGTTAAAATTCTCTTCTGTTTTTAAGCTAACAAGTTACCTACCCAGTCTCAGCAGACAGGCGCTCCTGTATCAAAGAACAATGTATTGCTTAGGCAGTGAGTAAAGTTACCTAGCCAGCTCTCCATTGTTGTAACAAAACAATGCCTAGGATGAAACAACTTCAAAGCGTAGACTCTTATGTGACTACTGGTGTCAGTAGTTCCATTTCATGGCCACTTAGCCCTGTCACTTTGGGCCTCTAGCGAAGCAGAACAATATAGTAGGAGCTCATGGAGGAAGAGCTACTTACCTCAGGACAGCCAGGAAGCATAAAAAGAGAGAGGAAGCAGAGATCCCTCTCAAAGATTTTCTTCCCCAGGTGAGGGCGATCTAGCTGCAACATCTGTCACCCCATTGATCGCCAGGGTTGATTCGGCTGATCTGGCTGGCTAGGCGGGTGTCCCCTTCCTCCCTCACCCCTCCATGTGTGTCCCTCCTGAACCTGTGCGCTCGGTCAAAGAGGACGACCATCCCTGATAGAGCGGGTCTTTGTCAAGGGTATACGAGTAGCTGCGCTCTCCTGCTAGAACCTCCAAACAAGCTCTCTCAAAGGCTTTCTTCCACAGATCTTTCTTTCTTCCAGAAGGCCTCTGATCCTAAAGATTTCACCACCTCTTAGCAGTACCACAGGATGCTGATTAAGCCTTTAGTTTGGACTATGGGAAAAAAATGTAAGATACTAATCGTTCAATTCCATAATGCATTATTCTTGTTATACTGGACCATGAACAAATCTACCTTTTCTTGTAGATGGAATATAGTATCTCAGGCTTTCATGCCTCTATTCTGCAAATAACCTTGAAAAGGTGATTGAAAACAAAAGAAGCCAGTAACTGCCCATGACATACACAGAAACAGATTGATCAGAAATAGAATACATAGAAATCCAAGAGACCCATGACAAAATACCTCCTAATAAGCATTCCTTTACAAGTCAAATTCACATGAGTCTTTGTCTCCAGAGCTACTTTTTTGGGACCAACCTAGTGAAAATAAAAATGGAAAGCTAGAGGTCAACTTTGGAGCCACAATAATAATGATTATCTCTGGATGGTATTACATAATTTTGTAGCTGATTACAGTTGAATTACAGTAAGAAAGCATTTCTAGGGTCACATGTACTTGGCTTTCTCTCTCGGGGCTGTGTTTGATGAATTTCTGCTATTGAGAGAAAATGGGTGTTTGCCAAAACAACAATGTCAATGAAACATTTTCAAATGGGAACAGTAGAGTAGATATTTAATTCAACTAGCTTTGCAAATTACATTACGAGTCTAATTACCCAAAATCTCCCTCTACTTTTCTTTTTAGTTCGACTGAGTGGGCTTTCTTTCTTTGTTCTTTCTCTTCCTTCCTCCTTCCTGTGTTCCTCCTTTCCATTCTGTCTTCCTGTTTTTCTTTATTTCTGTTTTTTTTATCACTAGGGCTCATAACTGTTTCTTATTTGAAACATTATTGTTTTCTTCTTGAAAGAAGAAGATGAAGACCTGTATATCATGGAATATGAATTCCATGCTATATGAAAGGAGATAAACTAACACAATCATCTTCATATATATGTATATATATATAGTATGTATGTTATAGAGGGTTTTTATTTTTTACATATGTCTGCATGTTTAATACAAATGTTTGTCATACATGTACATTTAAAATTAGTTCTGTGGTCCATCTGGAGTTTTATGCATATTTTCCACCACTGCATGAGAATAATTACTGTCTATGTTAGAAGTTGAAATGCTTACCATCTGTCACAAGGCTGTATTAATCAGCATGATGGCTGTGGTGGCTCCTTGAGAAACCAGAAAATAGAATGTGAGAAATGGTCAAACACGGAACACACTTGAGCATTAAATAGTTTTTCATAAAAAGAAATGGCAAGCTGGGCACCCACAGCTCCCACCTATGATTCAGATACTCAGGAGGCTGAGATGTAAGAGCTATGTTTGGAACCAGCCTAGAAAGTAATAATCGAAAGATTCTTATTTCCAAGTAACCTGCAAAAATCTGGAAGTGTAGGTATGGCTTAACACCAGCAGTGAATGGGAAAACAGAGGCATTACATGAGACACTAAGTTCAGGCCTCAGTCCTGACAAAAAAAAGAAGGAAATAAATAGATAAATAAATTATATACTGTAAATTAAATTGCATACTATAAAGTAATACCTACCCAAATGGCTTTAAAAATAACATGACTTCAATATAGAAAGGGACGAGTAGAAATGTAAAGGCATTTTACAGTCATCAGTCTTGCATCTACAGTAATCTTTTAAATGAATGTCTGTCATTTAGAAAAGATAAATAAGTCTCAAAAGATCAATGACTTTAGTTTTCACCACCTAGGCAGTGGCAGAATAGAAGTATAAACCCAGATCTTCTCCATTTTTCATTTTCCATTTTGACCAACCACACTGATTCTCCCTCAATAGTCTAGACCCAACTTCTAGCTCTGCCAAAGAGATCTGAAGCTCAGAGCTAGCATACGTTATTTAAAGATGCCTTGGCCTTATCCCAGACCACCTGAATTCCCCTTTTGGAGGAAGGCACAGATTGCTAGCAGGTGATGCTTCTAGGCATTCAGATCATTTTAGTTCAACTCATTGCTCTCTCGGGAACTCTTGGTTCTATATCAACTTCATCTACTTCAAACTTGAATTTTTTCATGCATTTATTAGACAGGCTATCCAAAAGGCCCTCCATCCATCAGTGTACCATTCCTCTTGTGTCTTCTCTGAGTGGCCAATTCTTTTCTTAGCAGCTCCAATTTGTTCCTGAATGATTCCTATTTCCACTGTCCTCCTTGTATGAAAGAGACCTGTATTCTTTCTCTTCTGGGATGAGAACGAACAAAGAAAGGCAGCAGCATGCAATATATAACTATGTTTCCATGCCTGATATCAATATACCCTCAAAGTACTTTCCTTGAAGTGTGTGTGTGTGTGTGTGTGTGTGTGTGTGCACACGTGCTACATAACTGGACATCTTAACTATATGCAAAATAGTAGATAATTAATGTGAATTATAAGCACATAGAAAATTACATTGTATTTCATAATGTTATTTATTTATTTAGCCAGTCCTAGGACTAGAACTGAGGGCCTGGGCACTGCCCTTGAGCTTTCTCAAGGCTAGTCCTCTACAACTTGAGCCACAGCACCACTCCTGGTTTTTTCTGTGTATTTGATACCGAAGAATGGAACCCAGGTATTTGTGTATCCTAGGCAAGCACTCTACCACTAGGCAACACTCCCAGCCCATGTTATTTAATTTAAAATTATTACCTTTTCATTTTTTGTATCTCTTTAAATATTTGTTAAAATCATATTACATGTGTACATATATATATTTACATATCCCAACATTAATCTCTGTCATTTGAGAAATTTTAGAAATATTGAGCCCCTTCTTCTAAAGTATCATGTTGAATTCATTCAATTTTGGGGATAAAGAAGTTACATATGTCACCATGCATTGTATTCTGGTCAAAGGCAAGGACCCAGAACCAAACATGGAAGTATTTGAATACTGTGAATGACAGATTTAAAAGAAATTTGGCTGGGTTTTGGTGATTCATATTTGTAATCCTACCTACTCAGTAAGCTTACATATGAGGATAGTGGTTCAAAGCCAGCCTGGGGAGAAATGTCCCTGTGAGACTATTGTATCCAATTAACCACTCAAAAAAAAAAAAAAAACCAAACCTGAAAGTGGCACTGTACCTCAATGTGGTATAGCTCTAGTCTTGAGCAAAAGAGCTCAAAGGTAGTGCCCAGGCCTTGAGTTCCAGCCCCATGACCAACAAAATAAAAATAAATTCTGTTTCCTAATCTTGCTCTTCCCTAGAATGGAGTATTCCATTAAATGTTGAAAGAATGCTGTGTTTCCACAGACTAGAACACTTGAACTTAACCCTCTCCATCACCTCTACTCTCTACATCCTATTAAACATTTTGACTAAATAAAGCTTCTTTTCCTCTAATTTCTTAAAGTATGAAAAAATTTAGACCAAGTACACTACTAATATAGTCAATCAACATGGAGCAATCTTTGGCCAAGATTTACATATGCATATTTAAATGCAGTATTTATCATGCATGTGGTGAATATAATATTTAGTATTCGCACAGTGGGTACAAATTAATTAGAAACACTCTCTTGCACAGCTTATCACTATGCTTGGCCTTTGGGAAGCTCCGAAGTTATAAAAGGAAGTTGACCTCAGAATAGTTACTAAGATAAATATAAATAAAACAATTATAATTATATGTAATAAGCCAGATCTAGTGGTAGAGATTACTTGGTTTCTGTAAGTTCAGAAGAGAGAGAAGAAGTTGGCATAATGAATGGTAAACTTGATCTGAATTTTAATTTTGACCTTGAAGATAGTGTGATGTTTGGATAGAAAGGTAGCAGAACGAGAGCATGAAAGGAGAAAGAAACCATGAAAGTGAAAGAGGAACAAAGGAACCCATGGAGACATTAAAAGCAGCCTGATAAGAGAGAAGAAAAATCGGAAAAAAAGAGCTTAGTAATAAGTAGAGGAAATCGATTGGCATCAATTTGGAAGATAGAATCCAGGCCCTTACATAGTCTAGCAAGTACTCTACTACTGAGATAAATCTCCAGCTCCTATAGGTCATTTTTGAAAAACCATGTGGCCTTATATAGATGAAAGTTAAGAAAAAAACAAAGCTGAATGGTTTAAAGAGAATATAGTAACACCAAAGATACTAGATGTGAAGTTTTGTTTATTTCCTAGAGCTGACTTAACAAAATGATCCAAATTAAAACAATACAAATTTATTAGACCATGGTCTTGGAAGTCCATAATCAAAGTTACCTCCACTCAGTGGCAACTAGAAAAAGATCCTAAATCTGTCCATGCCTCTCTCTGTCAAGTCTTTGACTATTCTTGTTTTGGCAATGAGCCACTCTAGTTTCTGTCATTATAGGAACAATAATTAATGGATTAGGACCCATTGTAATCTATGATGACCACATCCCAACATGATTGTGTCAATAAAGGGCCGATTTCCAAGTAAGGTTTCATTTGTCTGTATGAAGGGATTAGGATTGGAAAAAAAACATAGATTGGTAGATAGACAGATGACAGACAGACACACAGATAGATAATAGATGGATGGATATATGGATAGGTGGAGAGATACTAGATGAATGGACAGATAAACAGATATCTTTATGGAACACAATTAAACCCATAACATGAAGACTTGGTACTAACACAGGAGCTCTAGAACTCATTTTGTCAGTGTTAAATCCATAGAGCAAATGTTTCCAAACCCAGTGTGATATTTGGAAGGGATTATTAGGAGGTAGTTTAGTATAGGAGTGTTCACGTAAATAGAGCATTCATCATGTGATTAGTGACTTTAGAAGACTATATTTTACAGCTTTATCCTTTCTTTCCCTTCTCTTCCTTTCCCCCTCCTTCTCTCTCCCCTGGAAGGCCACAAAGCCTAAAAGTCAAAACTTAAGTTATTGGGAAACCAGACCTTGAACTTTAGCTTCTTAGCCTTCTGAACTGTAAGAAATAAATTTCTACTCTTTAAGATACCCAGTATTTTGTTTTGGCAGCCTGAGCTGACATAATAGGAATTAAGTTAAATTGCTCATCATTTGCCAATGCCTACCCTGGGCCAAGCACGAATGGATACTATGAACCAAGGCACTGCAATAGATTCTCTTAAAGCATTTCGTGGGGAGTGTTATGTGTGTATGTGTATGCTTACATATGTTTATTCCACACTCTGTCCCCCAAAGAACTTAGGCAAATGGCATTCTTATAAGAAGAATGGAAAACCATGCAGGGAATGTGATAATTGGAAGGAGAAAATTATTAAATAACAACTTACAGCACCAGGGTAAGAAATCTGGAAAAATGTAGAAGCACTAGATTTCCTGAAAAAATATAAAATACTCAAATTAAGACATAAAAGGCTTGATTAGACGAATTGCCAGTAAAAGCCTGAAAAAGTGATTAAAGACCCTCTATGAAGGCACTAAAAACAGATGGTGCACAGCTGGGTCTTATTTAGCCAGTAAAATAATCATCATTTGTTAAATCATTTTCAACCCCAGAAAAAGATGGAAAATTCAGTAGCTCTTTTCATAAATCCATCCTAGGTTTAATATTAAATGTTATAATTATAGGACATTAATAAAACTATAAACAGTCAGCTTCATCATATAGTAGTAAAAAATAAATAAAATGCCAGCAGAATATCAAAAGATTAATATATAGTGAACAATAGTATAAATCCCCAAAATGTGAAGCTTATTTTTAATTATCCAGGAATCTTCATCTTCCTTATTATCATGGCATCTTCATTCTAATTCAGTTCATTAAAATTAAAGAAGAAAGTATGGGATCAGATGAACAGATGTTGAAAATATATTTAATGAAACGGAGCAGGTATTTTTAATTTAAAGTGTCTACATTCCATGGGAATAAAAAAAAGCACTATTTATGTAAGGCAACCAGCAACTATTATTCTGAACAGTAAAACAATAAAATTGGAAGCTGGTTAAGAATGTCAGCCACAGGGGCCGGGAGTTTGGCCTAGTGGTTAAAGTGCTTGCCTAGCATGCACGAAGACCCAGGTTCAATTCCTCGGTACCATATATATAGCAAAAAGCCAGAAGTGGTGCTGTGGCTCAAGTAGTAGAGCCCTAGCCTTGAGAAAATCCAGGGACAGTGCTCAGGCCCTGAGCCCAAGCCCAGGACTGGCAAAAAAAAAAAAAGAAAAAAGAATGTCAGCCACTTCCACAATGAAACAACAGTGCTTTAGAGATTTGAACTAGATAACAGAATTTTGTTAGTGTAAAATTTCTTGATGTAGAGACCTCTGTATTCAGAGGTATAAGGACATGATAGTTCTATTTATAGTACACTGGCTTAGATAAGAGAGAGTGCATGCGTGTGTATGCATGTGTGCGTGTGTGCGTGTGTGTGTGTGTGTAGATAGAGATACAATATGGAATTATAGAATAAGAAAAATTTAAAGCAGCTGGCTAATTTGTGGTGAGTACTGGTATGTGCATATATGCATGTGCACATACAAATCAATAATATATTCCTCAATATATTCAATATAATATATCTCAGTAATAATATCTATCAGACTGTATATTCAATACATAAACACCAGCCTTATTTAATATATTTAGGTATTTCATTTAATACAATAATACAATTTGCAGGTTCTTTACAATTGCAACTTTTCTGTAAATCTGAAATTAAGAATTATCCAAATAATAGATAATAGTATGGATAGATAACTGTTAAGTGGATTACCAAAGGAATTCATGGGGACAGGTACTGAATGGCTTTTGTGCCCAATTAAAAGGCTTTATGTTTTGAACACTATTGTATGAGCAGAGAGTTCAAACTGGTGTATATGTTGTAGTTTAACTTCTGTCTACAATAGCCTTAAGGTTTGGTCTTACCATATTTTGACATTTGATATATGACTGCAACTTCTTTTAACTTTTGATGACTTTTTACACTGTAAGGTATTCTCTGCAACTCCAGTAAGGGCTCTGAGCCCCAGGGAAGGTGTATTGATATGAGCCCCAGTAGACTGCAGATCCACACACATCATGGAGACTGTATTCATAAAGCCAAGATAAATCTCTTCCAGGGCAATTTCTTCCAATCTGTTTTATAGTCTGCAGGTTCTGAAAAAAAGTCACTGCTTGGTTTTCGGGCAAACCTGAAACTGGATATAATTGATTCTGTAGAAATATCTGTTATAGAACAAAGGCCTCATATCTGAAATATATCTACAGCTTAAAAAATTGAATCCCTCCAAAACAAATCTTCAAAGAAACAATCATACCATCAAAAGATGGGCAAAAGACTTAAAGAGAGTTTTCTCTGAAGAAGAAATAAGAATGGCCTATAGACACATGAAGAAATGCTCAACATCTCTGGCCATAAAAGAAATGCAAATCAAAACAACTCTGAGATTCCACCTTACTCCAGTTAGAATGGCCAGGATCAAGAAATCCAATAACAACAGATGCTGGCAGGGATGTGGCCATGAGGGATCACTACTACACTGTTGGTGGGAGTGCAAACTTGTTCAACCACTATGGAAAGCAATATGGGGGTTCCTCAAAAGACTAAACATAGAGCTCCCCTCTGACCAGCAATTCCACTACTTGGCATTTACCCAATCGTCCAGAAACAAGGACAGACTAAATCCAGTAGCACAATGATGTTCACTGCAGCACTATTTACCATAGCAAAGATATGGAACCAACCCAGATGCCCCTCAGTTGATGACTGGATCAACCAGATGTGCTATTTATATACAATGGAATTCTACACTGCCATCAGAAAGAATGACGTCACCCCATTTGTAAGGAAATGGAAAGAGTATGAAAATACCATACTAAGTGAAGTAAGCCAGACCCAAAGGAACATAGACTCCATGGTTTCCCTCATTTGTAATAATTAGTACAAACCTAGGTCTCTCCTAGCAGAGAACTACAATAGCTCAAACCCTAGACACATAAAGCCATATAGGATGAGGCTAAATTAATTGACCTTCAGGACATGGAAACAAGAGCTTAATTATGAATGACTGTTGTTCTTAATCTACTAGGTTTTTTTTCTCTTCTCTTTTGTTGCCCTTTGGTTAATCTCATATTGTTACAGTATCTGACTTTGTTACCTAGCATATTGTATATATGTTTATTTGTTTATTTTAAATAGGAAAGGGAAAGGGGAAAAAGATGAGGGAAGAGGCTGAGGGTAAGGAAAAGGGGACAAAAACATGAGAAGGAGTATCAATGTGTGCTAAGTAATATACCTTCCATCTGGCTAATATAACTGCAACCCCTCTATACATTAAAATTTTAAAAAAGAAAAAGAAATTTCTGTTAGGGTATTAATTCATACAAATTAGTCCTGGACACACTTTCTGTTGCCAGTAATGTGGCTTAAATTCAAGGCCTAATATTCTTGCTCAGCTTGCTCAGCATTGGCATGCTATCAGGTCAGCCATAACTCCACTTCCAGCTTTTTTTCTGGTTAATTGGAGATGTAAAAGTCTCTTGGATTTGTCTATCTAAGTTGGCTCCAAACCTGGATCTTCAGGTCTCATCTCCTAAGTAGCTGGGATTATAGGCATGAGCTACTGGCCCCTAACACGTTGACACACATTTGTCTCCTGTCTTAGAGGCTCTGGATTGGCTTGTTTTTCCTAAACTTGGTTGCACAGGAGAATTGAAAAAATTTTGCATTTTCTATTAGCTCCTTAAACAGATAATCATCTTGCTGTTATGATTTCTGAGGGCTTGAAGAAGGTACACCCATCTCAGAGGAGAAAGATAGCCACAAAAGCAGCCCTTCTCTACTGATGTCTGGAGAATTATACAAGCTGAGTACATATAGTAAGATGTTGGAAAGAGAGAGAGTCCTTAGGCTTTAACTTAACAAAAACTTTGGACTTCAGACTTCTGAGTCATCAGGTCAAGATAATTTAATTTTAGACTGTAAAGCCTTTGAACTTCAACAGCTAATGAGATTCAGCATTAAATTCGCTTTAGAATTTTGAAACTGAAAGGTGGTTTATGCTAAATTCTGAGGCAACTCAATTGTTAGGGCCTGAGTTTAGATCCAATCCTTCTCACTCACATTGATGCCCTGACTTCTAGTATTTCAGAATATGACTATTTGCAGAGATAAGGTCTTTAGAAAATTAGGTGAATGAGGCCATTAGACTGGATCCTAATCCTGTAGGAGGTTTCTTTCTGGGAAGAGGAAATGAGGGTAGAGTCAGGTGCAGAGGAAAGGCCATAAGGACATAGAAAGAGAAGCTGGCCGCTAACAAGCCAAGAAGTGTGGCCACAGGGAGAAAAAAATAAACACTCTGGTCAAATTTGTAGCCACAGCATTATTGTTTTGTGGTGCTCTGACAGAACAGTTCTGAGCAGGCTATGGCATTGCTGTCTTTAGCTTTTATTACTGGCGTATGCCTATAAATGAAAATTTGGGGGGAGGAGTGAAACGGCTTAAAGATGGTATCAGAAATATCCTGATAAGTGGAAGGTCTTCATTCTATGGAGAATTAATCCCAAAGTGTCAAGAGATCAAGATGGAAAAATGTTATGAGGAATGCTTCTTCACTACTCTTGATGGTTTTCTTTCTGGAAGGAGAAAAAATTCAATGGAACTCCATCCATCTTCTGCCCTTACTCCTTTCTCCCCCGGACTGTGGTGATGTAATAATTTGTTGTAGAATAATAATTGTGTATAGACAACCCAGTTTTACCTTCTTGGGAGCCAGTAGTTTTTTGGGAGCATCCAACTCTCCAATTCTTGGAACAAGATCTGCCAATGAAATATGGGAAACCACATAACTTTCTTTAAAAAAGTTTTTGTTGTTGTTTTTATTAGGGAGCTGTACAAAAGGGTTACACAGTTCAGGTAATAAGTACAATGCTTCTTGGATGCTGTTACCCCTTCTTTCAGTTTCCCCCATTTTCCCCTTTCTGTCCCAGCTCATAGGTGACATAGTTTTCATATTGAATGCTATGACAATATTTGTTCACACTTCCTCCCTTCATTCCAACACAGGGCTTTCTTAAGAGCTATGGGGCTAACTCTGCTCTTAGTTAATGCCCTAGCATTAGCCTCTCCTGCTACCCTGTGCTCATCCCCCTGTTAGCATTCCCTTCATCTCAGGTCCTCAGTCCCTCCCACTTCCAGTCCAGGAGTGGCTTGTAACTACTCCCAGCTGTAGCAGAGAAACACTCTCCTCCCAAACCAGAACTCCACCCTGCCTTTCACAAAGAACTATCTCTGGATAGGTTCCCTTCTCTGCCCAGACCTATCAGTCCATGCCAAAGTATCTCCAATCTCTAATCAGGGTATTACAAGGATAAATCTGGACAGGGACAGGCTCCATTTTGCCCCCTTTCCTGTGGGGAATGTGGCCTTGTCGCTTCTCTGATAAACTTCTTATAAACCTCCTTGTTCAGTAAATGGTTGTGTTCACAGGGCCTTAACTTAGCAATATCTTAAAATTTGCAACTACTGCATTGCATCTATTTGTTTTCTCAGTGTAGGAGTATTGAGCTTAGTACTTGCTCAGCTGGCACGCTACACCAGTGCCCTCCTCAAGTGTCGCTGGCTTTTTTTTTTTAACAGATAGAGTCTCATCTGTGAAAATCTCTGTCCAGGCTAGCTTCAAATCTAATTCTTCAGCCTCTTCATTCTTCAACCTCCTTGGGACTGGCTTGAATCATTCTGAAAAGAGAAAAGATTCCAGGTTCCTCTACATTTTTCTTCTTTGCTCTAAAATCAGGCAAGAAACTATGAACTCCTGAAGATTCTTATGCAAAGAATCATGCATGTAACATTGTGACAATGTCCCATTTCTTATTTCATCCTCCTCAGTAATCTCTCCCCCCTCCCATCTTTCTCCCTCTCTCATTTTCATCTTTTGTCTGCTGCAGTGGAGGAGGGGACAGGATCAGCATAGAAATCTTTTTAATTTTATTATATATATTAGAGATTTACAGGATAATGCATAAGGTGGTTTAACCGTTACTATAGTGAAGCAAATTAATGTATCTAGGATCGTACAGAGCTGCTATTTTTGTGACAAGGGTAGATAAAAATCTACTTATTTAGCCAAATCTTTAATATAATGTAATTATACTAACTACTGTACTTAGATATCTAGACTCATTTATCCCAAATAACTTTATGTTCTTTAATCTACAATCCCTACTTCCTGTTTCCCTTCCATTCAGCCCTAGTGACCACTATTTTATTCTCTATAGCAGAGAAACATTGAAGAATCAGTTTCTCTCCTGCTTTCTATGACTGGCCTAGCATGCAGACATAGAAACCTTGGCTGGTTTCAGACAGTTCTCTTCTTTTTTGAACTGGATCCTATTGTTTCCTCTTCTTCCCATCCACCTGAAAACAATGGATCACCTTCACTCCAGCAGATGATTCTATTTCCTTTGGAGGTAGTGAGAAGAGTCCTTAAGTCCCCTGTCAGATGATATTTACACATTTTAAACTGGAGCATTCTCTTCCACTCATAGTTAATATCATAGTAAATGTCTGCCCCAATAAACTCAGAGGATAAGATCTGATTATCCAAAGAGAGAGGCTGTCTGTACTTTTCCTATCACAGTACAGAAGCGGCTTCTGTATTTCCCCTTAGGAGCACATTTGCTCCCAAGAAACAGATCAAACAAAACAAAATAAAAATGAAACATACTATCTTGGGGACCTCCAATAAATGGCACTTTTATTTTAGCACTTTGGAGACAGCAATTGTCTTGTGACTTGTAGAGCTGTTATCACCCAAGGCCTCACTTTTATAGAGTGCTAAAAGTCTTCTGACCTCTTGCTTCCTCTAGAATTCTACTTTTAAAACCTGAATTGTCCCAAGGTGAAGGAAGAGACCTCTGTATGTGTCTAGAATTGACATCTTTATTTAAAGTCATTCTCATCCATTTTTATAAATTATTCTTTATAAAACAGATAACAGTAACATATTGGCCTAGATACTTAAATTACATTTCTACTTATTAACTAAATGGGTAGCTTTAAAAAATGAATATATTTAAAGGTAGGCACTGGTAGCTGACATCTTTAATGAAGATGGGAGGGAGGGAGAGAGGGAGGGAGGGAGGGAGGGAGAGAGACAGAGACAGAGAAAGAGAGGGAGACAAAGACAGAGGGACTATTGGTAGACATACAGAGAAAAAGAAAAATAAAGCATTTACCTGATTTAATAAAGCAGATAGAGTTAGAATTTCTAATTACAAATAACCAATGATAACTAGCCATTCATAACATATCATTTTGTTATAGTCTTTTTTTCCCCCTTTTTGACCCTGGGGCTTGAACTCTGGGCTTGAGTGATGTCTCTGAGCTTCTTTTTGCTCAAAGCTAACACTCTACCACTTGATCCACAGCACCAATTAAACTTTTCCTGAGTAGTTTACTGATGATAAGAATCTCAGGAATTTTATTGCCAGGGCTGGCTTCAAATCATGATCCTCAGATCTCAGCCTCCTGAGAAGCTAGGATTATAGGCATGAGCCACCAGCACTTGGCTGAGAGTCATTTTTTAAGGTGAGGAGACCAGACATTCTAGTAGCTTTAAATCATATCTCCTAAATAATCTCCAGCATCCCCCAAAGGCCCATGTGCTAATAAGTTTAGTTTCCCAGCCCGGGGCAGGTGCAGACCCAAACTATTCACTCCCTCCAAAGTATGGATGGTACCTCACGCATTCATCTCCAAAGGAGCGTATGCTCCCAGAATGTGTTTGTCACAGAAACAATCTATTTAAAGGGCAAGTGTGGAAAGTATGGATTATCTACCTACCTATCTATCTATCTATCTATCTATCTATCTATCTATCTATCTATCTATCTATCTATCATATCTATCTATCTATCTATCTATCATCTATTTAGCTAGCTAGTTATCTACCTTACTACCTATCCAATCTACTTGTCTAATTTGTTCTGATACTAGGGCTTAAACTCAGGGCCTTGGTACTATGCCTTTGGTTTTTACTTATAGCTGATATCCTACTCCTTGAGCCATAGCTCCACTTCTGGCTTTTTGCTGCTTAACTGGAGGTAAGAATCTCATAGACTTTTCTGTTCATTGATTTCTTGCCTTCATCCTCATATCCAAGCCTACTGAGTAGTTAGATTAAAGGCATAAACCACCAGGCTGCATGCGGATTATTTTGCACAGGTAAATATTTAAGTTTTTTGTTTTCTGGCTAGCATAAATCTCTTGAAAAAAGAAACAGGAAGAAGTACCCAATTTCATCATTTGTATACATACGTTCTTCAGAACCAGTGGAGCCCAGCCTGCTCTACTTTATGAAACATTTGATACATGGAATAAATGAGAAAGTGCATTTTTTGATGGAGTTCCACTGATGTATCGGCATAGGAATTATTCTTGCTCTGTTGAACGACTCTAGCTTCTACAGGGGGAAAAAAAGCATAGAAAGCACTCTGGGTGCTTGTCTCTGTGTTCTTAGTAGAGACAAACCCTTTCCAACATCTGTTCTTCTGTGCAGAAAAGTTTAACTTGGAAACATGTAGGGAAAGATGGTGTCTTCTGGCAAGCCATAGGCCCAATCACGTAAAGTGGAATTAATCGTGCCTCCTTGCCCAGAAAGCTATTTGGGATCCTCAGATTAAAATAGAAGTGTGAAATGTACTTATAAATAAGTAAGGCTTTTATTTATTTTTTTTCCTGCTAAGATCAGCACAGAGGCAAGTTGGAATTTTTGTGTCTCTGAACTGCTGACTCTGCAGACACAGATCATGAAGGAAGTATAAGAACTACATCCACCTTTCCTCACCATAGCTTACCTCCCCACCTCTGGGGCCTGGGGGTGAGGTCTCAGCTCAGTGCTCCATAAACAATAATGCTCTGTGCTTTCAGCAGTCCCCGTGAATTCTACCATACCCACTGTAAACATCCTCTCTGCACAATGCGTTTCAGTGACGTTCTTATTATCTTCAGCCATTCAATAATAAATTGACCATTCATTTACATTGCAACTAAGGCAATGTATACCTCTTTAAGTCAGTTTCAATTTTTTGAAGAGGGTGTAGCTAGAGTGTAACTAGAGAGAACACAAAAGGATTAAACATTTGACCACAGTGGAACAAAAGTAGTAACCATACTGTGAAATGTTTTTCTTCTTCCTGAGATCATTAGCTAAAATTTGCTTCCATTGTTATTTTTTACCTCCACCTATCTTCCTGAGGAGATAGTTCCACCACTAACAACTCTGCTGAATGTTTAATATAGCTCTTAAAGACTTTGAAAGTTGTTACCTGTATATCCAATTGAGAAAAAAGTAGGTTTTGTGAGACATTTCTGTTTCTATAAATTGTCACATTTTCACAATTTATTTGTGAAAATGTGGATATTTGTGTGTGTTGGTTTATTACACAATCCTGACTTTGAACTTACTGAAATGAATTTTAATTAATACTTACTATATTGAGGGAGACTGAAAAATTTAACAAAATTTTTCCAGATCCTAGAAAGTAATGGCAATATGTAGATATCTTTTGATACATTTCCCAAATAATTCAAAAGGTATCTTAAATAGAAAACATTTAGCCAGGCATGATAGCACACAACTATAATCCCAGAATTTAGGATGATAAGGCAGGAAGATTCAGTCTTTTCCCAAGTAGCCCACATTTAATGGCTAATGAAGGCAAAAATAAAAAGAATTTACCATTGGGGTCCAATCAAAAAATAACTTTGGGCCAGGAATTTGGCCTAGCGGTAGAGTGCTTGCCTAGCATGCACAATGACCTGGGTTCGATTTCTCAGTACCACATACATAGACAAAAGCTGAAAGTGGTGCTGTAGCTCAAGTGTAGAGCTCTAGCCTTGAGAAAGCCCAAGGACAGTGCTCAGACCCTGAGTTCAAGCTCAAAAAAAGAGAAATCAACTTTGATAGTCTATTTGAGCTTCAGAGCTCAAGATCATCTGATACCCACCTGGGCAAACATACAGCTCCACTTCTTTCTCTTCCCTTGCACAAGGTGAACAATATGAATGAGTGCTTGTTGTCTCTCATCTCTTTTGCTGTCCCTTGGTTATCTCATATTGTTACAGTATCTCACTTTGTTATCTGATATATTTGTATTTGGTTATTTGAAATTGGATAGGGAAGGGGGGAAAACAAGATAGGGGGTGGAGGGAGGGTAATGGGGACCAAGACATGTGAAAGGGTATCAATGTATGGGAATTAATGCACCTTCTATCTGGCAAATATCATGTAACCCTTTTATTAATTATAATAAAAAATCAAAAAAAAGAAATAACCCCATTCAATATGCTCTGTCTCACTGCTTCCCAGAGAGCCTGTTCCACCACAGTGGCCCCCTCGCATATCTTGTGTCATTGAAATACTCATTTACTTCCATATAATCTGCAGACATTTCCAGGCACAGTGCTGGCCCATAAAAAACATGAGCCTGCAGCAAATGGCTCTGTGGCTCAAGTGGCAGAGCGCTAACCTTGAGCTCAAAAGTGCAGTGACAGTGCCCAGGCCCAGAGTTCAAGATCCACATCTAGTAACCCTCCCCCCCCAAAACAACAACAACAACGACAAAAAGTGAGTCTGCAACAATGAAACTACTACTTGCATGTTTGGATAGAAATGTATAACATTTAATTTACATAATTAAAATGTGTCATTTGTGAAATTTATGTTAAAAGATGTATTCCTGGGACTGCAGGTATAGTTCAGTGGTAGAGCATGTACTTAGCATGTGTAATGTGCTGGATTTCACCATGATTGTATACATGCATGTATATATATGTGTATGTATACATACACACACATATATACACACACATCAATACATGCATACATACACATATACACATTCACTTGTGTACATGTGTAACACTTATACGTATGTGTACATGTGCGTATATGTACACACACAGATATTCTTTGAGGTTACTCTACAATGAGCTTGATTCCACGGTTATATCCTCAGTCTGAAGATAGGCCTGGCTATAAAAATGCCTACAAACGGCCAATGGTGAAACTAATCTTTGGAGTATTTCTACACACTCTGTCCTAACTGCCTTTCTGTTTAACAAAAAATAAAATAGAAAGTTAGTCATTTTCCCTCTCTCTGTGTTGCCAAGCAATAAGGAAACAACAAGAACTGTGAACTCTCTCTGCTTTGTCCTGAGAAGAGTTGATGAAAGGGTTCCCGTACAGACTTTTATCTCTGCACAGACTTTCATCTCCCTATACATTACAACAGGGGATGTTCACACTTTGAAATGAGGGTCACATCTTCTATCTCACAAGTCTTTAAAATCAACCGTGCCTGCATAACCTGTCCATAGTTCTGATCACCTCCCTCGAAACTGTATTTTCCATGATGTCACAGGGTACACATTAACCAATTAATGCCTTTTCATCTGGTCCTCATTTAAACTGCATAACCATATTAAGATAGACTGGTGGGAGCGAATTGTTTTTTTTTACAGTAATTTGCAATTATGCCCATTTTGGTTCTACTCATGGTTCCCTTAGGGCAGGGAGTGTGTTATAAACCTCAGCATTTGCTTACAGTGATAACCAGAATAGAAGTTTTACAGGCAGCAATGACTCAATATCACTATAATTGCAGTCAACAGAGTTGGTTTAATGGAACATCTTTTAGCACACATGCTTGTTTTGAGCAAGTTACTTTATTACAAACTTCCTTCACAGTGACTTAAATATTGACTAGATACTGAGAAGTCTAGGTTGATAGAGGACAAAATTATTTTAATCCCAATTTTACTTTCATTCTGAGCCCTTGCCCTGTCTAAACAAAGCAAGACTGAATTCGCCTGTTGTTCTAACATATCTATTCACACCATTAAGGGTTGCCCAAAGACTTTTGAGAGGGAGAGACCAGACTCTCAATTCATCCTTTAGAGGAACATTTGAATTACTAACATCTCCAGTCTTGCTCCTGGCTCGAACACTGTTCAGACACAAATGTGCACCTATGCGTATTATTCTAGTGTATAGTCCTCAAGGTATATAATTTGTCAAATAATGACATTGGGTAATATATGGGAGTGTTGACACATGATACCCTATTAAACTCCTAATGACCAAGGTCTATTTTCCATTATGAACAAAGTTGCATAATCATAAAATGTTCTGTTACTATTTGTGAACTGGACTTAAGAACATGCTTCTAAGTAACAAGAATCTAGTGGAAAAAATGGGTATAATTTAAGCCTTTATAAGGTACTGAAAAAGAAGTTCTCCCCCCTCTCTTTCTTTCTCTCTCTCCCCCTGTCACACACACACTCTTCCCCCACCTCTCTCTCTCTAACAGGCTAGCTCCCATGACATCAATAATGCACAGAGAGGCTTATATAATGAGGAAAAGTCTTTGAACAATTGCACACATGAATTTAGAGAGAGAAAAAAAACAAACAGAAGGAGCCAGGTGCCAGTGGTTCACGCTTGTAATCCTAGTTACTCAGGAGGCTGAGATCTGAGAATCATGGTTCAAGTCCATGAGATTCTTATCTCTAATTAGCCACCAGACAATTGGGAGTGGCACCGTGACTCAAATGGTAGAGCACTAGACTTGAGCTAAGAGCTCATGGACAGCTCCCAGGCCCAGAGTTCAAGCCCCATGACTGACCAAAAGAAAAGAAAACGAACAAACCCCCAAACCAGAAGGAAAATATAAAGCATTAACCCAATAAATTAATACATTGTTAATCAATTAACCAACCGATTAAAATGTAATGATAAATGAATTGTTAATTTTAAATTTAAGGTTGTACCTAGTAAAATGGTATAGGATATTTTAAACAAAAAAAAGGGCTTTTTGTTGTTGTGCTCTAATCCTTCACTGGCTATGAAATACACAAACTTGCACCTGATTGAAATAAATTTATTAACTCTGTAAGCCATGAGAATAGTAAGACTCTGACAGCAAGTTCAATAACATTTCCATTGACTTCACAGGCGAGTGTGGAGGAATTTAGAGCCTGTGAGATCTGCTGGCCAGACTTTCTCTGGGGGGGGTGACTCTGGCACATCTTTATGTGTCAGCTATAATAGTACAGCTGTAATCTGTACATTGGAATAGGTTATAGGGTCAGAAAGTAATAAAGCATTTTTTTCTTTTACAGAGCAGAGAAATTCTGGGCTTAGTCTTGGTGATGTGGAAATTGGAATAGGAATACCGTAAGTGTCTGAAAAGCCACAGCATATGCACGGCAGGGGTGTCTCTCAAGCATCCATTTAACTGTCTAGTAGAAGGAAACTGGCAAATAGTTTTCTGATGGAATAAATTCATCCTAAAAATATCATCTCTCTTTATATGATATATATATACATATATCATGAAGAATATATAGAGAATCTGAAAATTCCCAATGAAATCTAAAAATTTAGATGTTATCCTTCATCTTCTGAGGAGTCCCTCTTGCAACAAGTCCTAGACCAATACAGATAATGCTTCCAGTCCCCGGTGAGGGAACACCTGAAAGGCACTCAGTTCATTTAGGCCAATTTCCTTTATTTTACAGGGAAAGATGGTAAGGTTCAAATAGGCTAAGTCAGCAGCAGACCCAGTGCCAAATGCCAGGGATTGCCCCACCCCAGCTTCAAAGCTTTCTATTTGCATTTCTATTACTCTGCAATTGGCATCATTATACTTCTGGAAATTTGCCATTATAATAGATATCTGGTGACACTTTGTTAATTACATACATTTTAGCACACATAATAAAGTGTTCCAATTGTTTAGAAAGATTTGATAGTCCATCAGCCACTCCTAAGCACTAATTAGGTTGTTCTTATAAGAACTGAAGCTCACTTTCAATCATGCCCTTTGCCCTTTCCATTTTTTGTTATTTTTTTGTATAAGGTCTCACATTTATGCTGGGGTTTAACCCAGACTGTGAAACTCCTATCTATCTATCTATCTATCTATCTATCTATCTATCTATCTATTTATTGCCAGTCCTGAGCTCAAGGCCTGAGCACAGTTCTTGGGCTTTCTCAAGGCTAGCGCCGCAGCACCACTTCCAGTTTTTTCTATATATGTGGTACTGAGGAATTAAACCTGGGTCCTTGTGCAAGCATTCTACCATTAGACCAAACTCCTGGCCCCTGAAACTCCTAGTTATACTTTCTGTGTAGATGAGATGACAGGTGCACAAGATCGCATCCAGATTTTTATTGGTGAAGATGAGTTCATGTGTACATTTTGCCAGGGCTGCTGTGTAACCATGATCTTTCCAATCTGTGCCTTCCAGGTAGATAGATCTGATTTTTTTTCTCAATTGGAAAGCAAGTAATGCAAACTTTTATATCCAAGATAATATTGTTAGGGGTGTGTGTGTGTGTGTGTGTGTGTACATCTGTGCACACGCGTGCTGGTCCTGGAGTGTGAACTCTAGGCTTAGATGCTGTCCCTTGAGTTTTTTTACTCAAAACTCTACCACTTGAGCCACAGTTCCACTTTTGGCTTTTAGTGGCTAACTGGAGATAAAAAGTCTCACTTTCCTGCCCTGGCTGGCTTCAACTCATGATCCTCAGATCTCGGCCTCTGGAGTAGCCCTGGATTACAAGCATGAGCCTCTGGCTCTTGGATGTTTCATCGGCTTTACACCCATCTACATTTTAGTTGCCATGTCTCACAATGGTCAGAGGGAGTGGCTATCACACTCATTTGACAGATGAGCCAATGTAGGTCCAGACTCAGGGCATGATAAATAACATAGTCATGCAATAGCCATTAGAAAAACTGCCTAGGTATGGGTTTCCCTTTTTTTTCTTACACGTTGTTTAGCTATAAAAGGATTTTCAGATATGCTTAATTGGTTATTTGAAATTGGATAGGGAAGGGAGGAAATCAAGATGGGAGGGTGGGGGTGAGGGGGAGGGGGGAAGGGAAATGGGGACCATGTCATGAGAAAGGGTATCAATGTTTGTGAAGTAATGAACCTTCTATTTGGTGAATATATTGTAACCCTTCTATCAATTACAATAAAAAATATATAGAAAAAAAGGATTTTCAGGCATCTGACTGATTGGAAATGTAAGAATATTCCCAATGTACCCTATGCCTTATATCGGGTTACTGATTCAATTTCTGTCTCCAAATCATTCCCCAAACATGGTCAAGTTTGCAATGCCAGTCACATGAGTCATTCTAGGGAGGGGCTTATCTGACCTAGGGGTGCAGGTGGCTGTGCTGGTCAGGCATGATGACACCAGGGATGAAGATATGGACTATTTCATGTCTAAAGGAAGGAGAAAGCCTGGGGGGCTCCCTAGGTGCAGAGTGGATCTGGAAGCTTTGTCCAGTACTTGGTCATTCTGTTCTTTGCTGTTTTTCACATAGCCAGCTGCAGGCTGGTGCTTAATGTGATTTCTGGAAACACAGGTGTAGCAGTATCCACCCTTCACACGGACACCCGTGTGTGAGCTCTGGCTTTGTACTGAAGGACTTGTCATTTACCTCTCTGTGTCTGATTTGCATACTTTTTGTAATGGCTCACATTAGAAACTACATTTTGACTACCACGTGTCACAGCATAGCTAATTTACGGTTTTGCTAGAAACTTCTTTGGAAACACGTGGTTTCCTATTCAAAATGTACAGAGTGGGAGGAAGTGATAAGAATAAGATGAAAAGACTCTGAAGATGAAAGCTATAAGTGAAGACAGGTATAAGTAGCTTAATTCATCTTTTATTCTGGAGCACACTAAGCAGGCAAGTAACTCCATTTCGAGGCTGTGTCACACATGTTCTTACATGTGGGTAGAGAAGCACCCACTTGAATACATGCAAAGTGAACTACTTCTGGAAGGAACATAGTTTGACCAACCATTGTCCCAGAAATGGCCTCTGAGTTGTTCTCACTGAGTTTTATCCATGTCATAATCAATAATCATGAAACCATAACTGGCTAGGTGTTCATGGACACAAATGTCCTTTTCTAGTTTATGTGAAGTCCTTATGTGATGACTTTGCTGGCTATGTGCTAGAATCAGGCACGTATATAACAGGTCGGTGACAACCAGCCAATAGATGGGCAAGGGCTCCCTTCACAGGAGGACAGATGAGTCTCCTGGGACAGGCTGTTATTAGATTCATTGATGGATTGTCTATGGTGTTGGTTCTCAAGTAAAAAGAGCACACAGCCTGCCACTGGATTCCTCTGGCAGCAAATTTCTATGGAAAAGAAATATACCTTCTAGAGAGAGGGAGGCCGTTGTGTTCACTGGCCCAGAGATCTAGAATGAGAATGGAGAGCCTAGAACCCAGAGGAGTCCCCTGAGAGGACAGACTTCAGTAAGCAGGGAACAAGACAAATGGAGGCCCTGTGTTTCCATTGCTAAGCCTCCAGGTCTGTTGAGTTTAGGAACACTCCCAGGTGTTTCTAACCAAGGCAACATAAAGATTTCTTATGGCCAATCAACACCAATGATAATATTTTTTTTATTTGCTACAAAGCCAGGCCCTGAAGATTTACATTACAAGGCATGTGACAATAGTCATGAGGCCCACTGAAGCAAGAGAGGACAGGTGACAGATGGGGTGCATTGAAACTGTGTCTCTGGCCAGGAATGGAAGTGCGTGCCTGTAGTCCCAACTATTCAGGAGGTAGAGATGAAATGATTGCAGTCTGGGGAAAAAGAGTATAAGTTTACCTGAGTAACAAAGTGAAAAGCAAAAGGGCTGTGGGTGTAGCTCAAGTGGTGAAGCACCCATCTAGCAAGTGTGAGGCTCTGAGTTTGACATCAACTAGTACTGAAAATTTAACAAGTGACTAATTTCAGGAACTCTGTTAAGTCTGGGGATCTCCGTGACCAAAGTTTCATGGGTTTTATCAGTATAGCATTGCAAAATACAGGCCACTAACTGGGACCCATATTTCTTCTACTACCTGTTTTCTCAGGAGCCTTCAGTTTGACAGGTACTCTTTAGGTTCCAGTGATATAAATATGAATGAGATACTGCCTTTATTACCAAGTAGTCATAATTTAAAGCTTTGAGCACCAGACAAGAATTTTTCTTTTCTCCCCCACCCCCCAGTCTAGGGGCTTGAATTTTGTGCCACGGCACTGTTCTGAGCATATGAGCTCAAGGCTAGTGCTCTAACATTTCGAGCCACAGCACCGTTTCTAGTTTTCTGGTGGCTAATTAGAGGTAAGAATGTCATGGACTTTCCTGACTGGGATGGTTTTGAACAGCTATCCTGAGATGTTAGCCTCCTGAGTCGCTAGATTTACAAGCATGAGCCATTGGCACCCGGCCACTATGAAAGATTTACACAAAGAGTGACTGACTAGAAATGCCTGGTTCAAGAAAGAGTCTTTGAGGAGCAAATATCTCACCTGAGTTTTGAAAGACCAAGGGGAAACATTCTAAGTAGTTCTTTCTTTCTTCCTGTCTTCCATTCTTCCTTCCTTCCTCCCTCCTTCCCCCTTTTCTTTCTTTCATTCTGTTACTGTGACTTGAACTAAGGGTTTTGGCTTCGTAGTTCAGAAGTTCAAAACTCTATTACTTGAGCCATACCTTCACTTCCAGCTTTGTGCTGGCTGACTGGGGATATAAAAGTCTCATGAATTTGTCTTCCTCTCTGTTTCAAACCCCAATGCTCAGATCTCCATCTCTTGGGTATCTATGTTTACAGGTATGAGCTATGATTCCTTAAACAAATATTTGTTGAGGACCTGATGTAGGCATGACCCTGTGCTAAGGATTGAGATAGAATAGCAGAATATTCTGAGTTTAAAAATTTTTATGTTTAAGTTTTTGTACAAAGGAGTCACCACTTAACAAAGTAGTTGATGAAGATGAGATAGATCAATGTCAACTCTTTAAACATTCTCATCCGTCCCTCCAAATTCACCCCTTCACTTTTTTTCTTAATTTTGTAGGATATACATTAAATTCTTGACTGTATTCTTTCCCTTTTTGTCCTCCTTTCCCTTTGACTGCACCCCACCCTTTTCAAGTATCTATTTCCTCGTGGCTATTTTCTTGCCTTTCTAAGAAATTATACTATACTTAATATACTAAATTCTAGTTGACACATTTTATCCACTTATGTTTTAAATTCTGTATTTATATGTTTATAAACTAATTCCAGCTTCTACATATGAGGAAAGCATACAATTTCTGTCTCTCTGGGCCTGACTTACTTCACTTTCTATAATTAAAGAATTGACATGCCAATATCCTTGACTCCTCTGGTCAAAGCAAATCACAGAAAATGACGACAACCAGTGAAGGTGAGCAGCCCGTGATGAAAACACTTCTGTAATTGTTTATTGCTCTGGGCTCTGGAAAAGAAATCTGAATCAATTCAGATGTGTACTCTGTGGGACTTTAGTTTCTCTCCAGAAAAGAAGCACCGGTTTTCTCAGACTGATGGCTTGAGTAGCCACAGCTACAATCCACTCATAAGCATTTATGAACTCAGAACACATACCTGCAGCCACATGGAGGCACCTGGAGCTAATAATGGTAAGTGAAATGAGCCAGGCACAGAAAGGCAAACACTACAGGATTCAACTCATATATGGAATCTGTGCAAGCTGAGTTTATAGAAGAGAGAGTAGGAATGTGGTTAGCAGGGGATGGGTGAGTAGAGGCCTATGGATTAGGGGAAAGATGGATAGGTGGTGCTTCTATGCAGCCTGATGAGAAGAAAATGTTCTAGAGTTATAGTACATCGAGGGTTGACTGTAGTTAGAAGTACAGTACTATAAAAATAAAAATGGGCCAGGTGTGGTAGCTCATGCCTATAATCCTAGCTACTCAGGAGGCTGAATCTGAGGTTCAAGGTTCAAAGCCAGCCCGGGCACTAAAGAATGTGAAACTCTTATCTCCAATTAATCACCAGAAAACCATAAGAAAAAAGCTCAGGGACAATATACAGGTTATTCTTAATCAAGTTCAACTAAGATACAGGAATTCACAGATATAGATTATTGGAAAATTTATTTTCAAAACGGAGAGAGAACAGCTTGGGTTTTATAATAGTTAAAATGTTTTAGAAGATTATCAGATTCTCTTCACTCTCCATCTTCTCATAGATAATAATTCATCTTGAGTTATTTTTTGAGGGTAAGTTGGAAAAGAATTGATTGGGGAGGGTAGAAAAGCAATATGAAAGTAGGGAGGAAGGTAAAAACAAAAAAGACGAATCCTGGATATAAGGCTAGTTATGAATGGATTTATCAGAACTAAAGACTCAGATACTTCATTTTCTATAAACATTTCTTTCATAATAGAAAAATTGCAGCCTAACTTTAAAAGCAGTTGCTCCAAATATGAGTGCTTAAATTTATGTTCAGATTGATTACTGTAAGATTTAGGAGTCTACACCTCTTATAATTTAGTTCTTTCTAGAGAAATTAAATCAGCTCTCTAGACATTGGAAAGCTGATTATTTTAAAAATCAGCACAATTGTCTATTGTTAAAGATTTCATTGTAATATTTCCATATACTCAAACAATATTACCCCTTCTAAAACTGAGAACCTAAGCAAAACCCACAGTTATTCAAAAATTTATACACTTGCCTAGCCAAAAACCTCTTAAATTTTTAATTTATACATTGACCTAATCCCAAGAAGGATATTTAACTTCGGGTTTATGCTACACTTATCAGTTACACAGAATTAATAGTAAGGTAGTTGAATTAGGTCATACTTGTTAGCGTAATAGTAGTTGTTCTGCTTTCCAGTTGTGTTAAACTACTGAATTGCTTACCCCACAGTTGGATACCTTCTACAACTGGAAAATACTGCACAGACTGTAGAGCAATTTGCATGTACTTCCTATTTGTCTTGTAATCCTATAGCCACTCAGGTACTGACTGAATTTACCGATCTCATGTGGAATTCAAGAAGAACAAAGTAGATCACTGGTACAGGCTCCTCCAAAGCAGAATATTTTGTAGACACAGTATCTGAAATGAATAGGAATAGAACTTTTTATTCTTTGGTGGAGCGCTATTAATATGTGTCATTAATAGATGTTAGTAACTGAAGGTGTGTGTGTGTGTGTGTGTGTGTGTGTGTGTGTGTGTGTGTGTGTGTGTGTGTTGGTGTGTGTGTACCAATCCTGGGTCTTGAACTCACGCCCTGGGTACTGTCCCTGAGCTTTTTTGCTCATGACTAGAGCTCTTCCAAAGAGCACCACTCAACATCTGGATTTTGGTGGCTATTTGGAGATAAGAATGTCACTGACTTTTCTGCCTCAGCTGGCTTTAGTCTGTGATCCTCATATTTCAGCCTCTAGAGTAACTATGATTATGGGTGTGAGCCACTGGCATGTGGCTATAACTAAGGGATTTTTATGGCTAAATAAGTTTGTGTTATGGTGAGTTGAGGTGAAGTTGATTTTATAGGATGTTGCAGATTTTGGTTATGCGGTGATTTAGGAATCTCTTTGATGAAGCTGCAGTTTACAGTGTATCTCAGCCCAACTTGACCTTGAACAAGGATGTATAGAAGTTAGCAGTACTCTGTTTAGTAAACTTGAAATCCTGGTATAATGAGCATGATGGGAACCCAGCAGGTGGATTGCTGTCAAGGAAATACTTGTGTATTGGTACCTTGAGGTCTAGCACTGAAGATAGAAGCAGGGCATGATTAAATGGTGATGCCACTGAACTGTTGTGTCTAGGGCATACGTACTATGCTATCAGCAAGAAGAGAGCTGTGCGAGGAGATGCTCTTCCAGATGCTGTTTTGAGTCGAATCTTTCTTTACACCTCCACTTGGTGTCAAATTCGGGTTTCAGCAAAGAGAGCAACCCTGCTATCCAAGGTGTGGTGGGTAGCCAGCGTTTTGTAGAGTGGGCTGGAGGAAAGCCAAATCCACTGGAGATGGAGACTCATGAAGACATGCTAGACTCTCCTGGGAGCATCTGCAACACAAAGGATATTCACTTCCCGGAATGAATACAAAGCCCTTCGGGAGCAGAAAGCAAATGTCCCCAAGTAGAAGGTCCAGGGGAAGAATGAGGGTGGGACATCAAGATGACTACACTGGAGATTATTGATTCTTGGTGATCGCCCATTTCCAGAGTATGGACAGAGCTATGCATACAGCTTTACCTGACATTGGAGCTTCTACTCTTCCCTATCGAGGATGCTGCCTCTCCTTGGCTAAACACAAACAATTCACGGAAGAAAGTCTTCATGCTTCCATCCATTAACAACCAATCAAACGTCCCCTTTCATAATGCTCATTTGATTAATGTGCACTTTCAAGCATCACACATTAGAACTTGTCCTGATTGCCATCTTCCTATCTATGCAGATAAAATCTTGTCTTATTTAGCTCAATTCTACTGGGTGCACGTAGGGTGTTCACACGTCAATTTCTTTTAGCTGCCAAGGAATACTGAACCTAATATGGACATTATTTTTTGGCCAATTATTTGAAACACAGGTAATACAAAATTTTGGAAGGTGCTTACACAACTAGTTTGGACCTTCTGTCTTTGCCTTTGCCATGAGATGAGTTCTCCTGGGCCAGCCACTAATTCCAAAACCAAGGATAAAAGGCCTCTGGAGAGAGCCACTCTCACCAAACACTGGCTGCACCCAGCCTATCAGCAGAATTTAAAAAATGGACAGGCTTCTCTGGTGCTAAGGATTTTTGTGTTGCTGATTATCAGCTATAAGAAATTGATACAGCTGAATGTTTATCTTTGGGTGAGTATGCAGACATTTCTAGTCTTACATTTATTCTGGTTATCCTGAGGCCAGTATTGAAACTACTATATGGCAATCAAGCACCAGGACTGTAAGCAAGCACAAAAAGTAAACAAACAACAACAACAAAAAGCACTTTTAAGAAAAGCATGAATGTAAAAGTCCTTTGAAATGTAGATGGATGAGCAGCAGAAGGAATAGAGCAGGAAGATTAAATTTTCTATTTTGTACAAGTCATATGCTTTCATGATCTTCTGTGGATATATTATTTGGCCTCTGCTATCACCTGCATGCCAAAATCAAGAACAAGAGCTTTAAATAATTACTCATATTTACAATGAAAATCAGAACTGCTGATGAAAAAAAAGTCAACTCACAGATTCGGTAAGGGACCATTGATTTTCCCTTATATTAATCACCAAAACAAATCCATGTCCTCCTTTTCCATTTCCCTTTCTTTTGCCCCGTGAGGGAAGAATGGAAAGAACGGGAAGGATGAATGTCTTTCTCATGAGTCAGGCTAGCCATTGCGCAGTGAGAATTAGATGTGATTGATGAGGAACCCCAAGGGCCTGCTCTGTGCTCGGGAAGCCTGTGGAAGGATGGTTTCAAGGCAATTCTGTTCAACTCTGCCATTCTGTACCACACAATGGCCATGGTTTCTAATAATGTATGTAATTTAAGGGAGACACTAAGATTCTGTGATGCCACATGGTCGTTTCCTCTGCTGTGTGGCCCTTAGCTCCCCAAACTCTTTGAAATTTCTGGAATCCTTAGAATGTGTCTGAGACAATTTAGCCCCTAGACAGCATGAGGACACGAGCTCTTGGACAGAAAGATGAAGGCCGGATTAAAAGATTTTAACAATCAATCTTACCTTCCTCTCCCAGGATGGGGATAGGGAGGCACAGGGGCTTAGTAAAGAGCCAAGGGGCAGTGGATTGGGCAATGATGTTTATGTAATAGTTTCCCCAACTGTTTCTTAGGAATGGGGTGTGAAGAGCTCCCAGGCTGGCAAATGTACGGAGGTCTTGAGAGCTTGGCATTCTTGGGGAGGTTGTAGAAGCTTATGTCTTTCATTCCTTGCCCTATGCAAGTTTTCCTTTTGGTTGTTTCCGAGTTGTGTTGTTTATCATAAATGTGTTGCTGTACGTAACGTGCTTTCTTCATATTAAATGATCTGTTCTAGTGAATTATTAAACCTGAGGAAGAGATTGTGGAGACACCAATGGATAGCTAGTTGATCACAGTACAGGTCGTAACCCAGGGCTTGAGGAAATCTCGTGGGACTGAGCCCTTACTCTATGGGATGTGCACTGACTCTGGATGGAAGAATTGAACTGAATTATCAGTGGTGTCTGGAGAATTGGAAAATTGATTGGTATAGGAAAAACAAATAACAAAATAAAACAATAACACCTGTGACATATTTGATGTCAAAAAATATGGTTAAGATAAAAACAGTTTAGAGCTAGAGAATGTTTCTTCTAAGGCACCCAATATAGATTTTTCCCTCCTCTCTCAACATAAGCTTCTTAAAAGTCCTAGGTAGATTGGTATTTCCAGAGCTTAAGAGGTGGTGTCATTCACAACTCTGCCTGCTGTCCAGGCTGTTACTAATTCTCAGTACCACAGCATCCCACTCCTTATGCTATATTCGAAGGGGTACACACCCAATTCAGGCCTTTGCAAGCACTCTTCTTGAATATGTAGCACATGCAACTATAACCATATCCCCAAGCAAGGCTTCCTCAGAGGGAACAAAGTAGCAAATGGGGGTGTGACAACTTAAGTGACCTTAGAGCCCTGGACTGAGTGAGTAAGGAGCCATTAGAGCTCCCTCTCTTATTAATTATTCCGTAATAGGTACTGAGGGTCCATTACGTGCCATGATGCTATGCTGGATGATATGCTCGTCTTCTTGAGGAAGGCAGAGAAAGAGACAAGAAATATCCATAGGCTATCATGAGGCCTTGATAAATGTGAACACAGTGATGCCAACAAAGGTGAAGCTGATTCTGGAAGACTTCTTGAGTGAGGTGACATTTCAGTGGACACTTGACATATAGAAGCACTTAGCCAAAGTAACCATGTGGAGGAGAGGTTGTCTCAGGCACCAAGAATCCAGCAGAGCAAGGCTGGCTGGGGTCTGGATTGCTGTGCCAAGGATAGGACTGGAGTGAGGAAGGAGGACATAAAGATGACAGTGGAGTCATAATTAGATATACATTATGAAATTTGATCTGTAATCATCCTTCTTAGAGAAATTATTATTTTGAGGCTTTGATGGAAACAAATATGGCTATTGCCATCTCGACATGCATTGATCCATTTTTGTACCCACAGCCAATCTATTTTCCATAAGCATTGTGTTCTTCCCAAACTGAATAACTTACACTACTTCTTCAAGAGATTGGTAGTCATGCTTATGATACACCAATGAGTGTGGTTTGAGAAAGTTCTGTCAAATTTCCTCATCACTAAGTGCCAGAGGGAGGAATGAGCTCTCTGTGGCAATCACAGGTAACTCAGAAAGAAAACAAAGTCAAGGAGCTGGTTAAGAATCAGATGAGGAAAGAAGCCAGAGGGAGAAGGTAATCTGATTTGCTTGGAAAGCGAGAGGGACAGAAACAGAGACAGAGACAGAGACAGAGGGATAGAGACAGAGTCACAGAGACATGCACAGAGAGAGAGAGAGAGAGAGAGAGAGAGAGAGAGAGAGAGAGAGAGAGAGAGAGAGAGAGAGAGAGAGAGAGAGAGAGAGAGAGAGAGAGAGAGAGAGAGAGGCACAATGCTAATTTACAAGGCATCTCATAATCTGGGAATACATTAAATTATATTGCAAGGTAGAATTAAAGTTTGTGGATGGGAATTAAGTTTGCTTATCAGGGGACCTTGAGATAGAAGGATCAGTTCTGGATCATCTGGGCGAGCCTGATTCCATCAATTGAATGGATTTTAGAGCCAAGTTAAGGCTGTCCTCAAGGAGAAATTCAGTAGCCTCTCTGGGCCTAAGGTTTCCAACACACCCTGGCTGACTGTTGCCTACCCTTCCCCCCACAACCCAGCATGTCAGTGCCTTGTAATAAATCTCTCAATATGTGAGTCATAATGGTCAGCCTCTCTGGTTGATCCCTGAATGATGCTAGGGATTAGGCAGTTATTTGGTGACAAGGCAGTGACTATTTTTCATTAAAAGTAACCTTGTCTTATGAACCAGAACAATAGAAAAAAAAACCCTCAATTTTAAACCCCCTGTAACAAATGACCCTAATATTGTTTGAGTGTCTATAAGAACACAAGCCATGTGGTTTCCTAACATCCTGTGTGTTCAGACTTCCAGTCCATTTCATCTCCAGCTGAGCAGCCATGCAATAAATACACTCTAGGAACAATGATAAATAAATAATGGCATATTCCAAAAAGAAATGTTCATATAGGTTTTAAGAAATAAACATCCAAGGAACAAAACAAATACAATTTGCCATTAGTATTAGAAGTTGACATGGAACAAAGAAAAACCAACAAAGGTTAGACACTTCTGACTATACATCCCTGTCCATGAACTGCAGGGGAGACAGATTCAGGATTACAGTTAACAGAGCGCATTTGAAAGTAGAATCGTCTGTCAGCAGGAATGGCAAAGCTCTGGCTTCATTGTTTCTCCTGTGAAAGTAGGTAACCTTTTCTCTCTTGCCTTGCCAGTGAAATTTGAGCTATCCCTGCAGATTTCTGTAAGACATGGCAGGTCTGTAGCTCATAGCATATATTTCATCTGATCAAGAAGAAAATGTTGTTCTCTGAAGATAAAACTCTGTAATCTAGATGGCCAGATGCGCTAAGATTTGAGAAAGATTGACTTGCTGATTAGGGTTTAGTAACTATCTATCACTCTGACTTCTATGAAATGGTGATGGGAGAAAGCTACTTTTTAAAGAAGAAATAGTCTTTCTGCTTTCCTATTTCATCCCTGACATAAGCTGCCCTGATGGGGCTGAAAAAGCACTTCCACTGGAAAACTATTGCATGGAGACAGGTAATGGTCTAATGAAAATACACTGTGCTCTTTGAGATGGGTAACCGTCAAAATGTCTGTAGGGAATTGGCAGAACTCACAGACAATCGACTGAAAAGGAAAAGCTTACTGATTTCCAATAGTTTCTACTTAAGAGAAGAAACTGTCATGTTGTATTATGATGACTTACAGTGTGCCAGTGACTAATAAGCATCTAGTTACTCCTACTTAATTTAATCTCTGGTTTGGTGCGGTGAGTATATCATAGTAGCAAAAGGTCTTTAAAGGAATAAAAAAACCTTTTCATACTAGAGTTTTAAATTGAATTGGGGGCTGGCACCAGTTGCTCACACCTATCATCCTAGCTTCTCAGGAGAATGAGATTTGGGGATCACAGTTCAAAGCCAGCCCAGACACGGAAAGTCCGTGAGACTCGTATCTCCAATTAATTACCAGGAAACCAGAAGTGTAGGGTGTCTGAAGTCGGGAATTTTTAATTTGATATGTAGATGTCAAGTTCTAATATCACCTGATCTGCTATCATTTTTGCCACCCTCTGGCTACGCAGCTTTGGAAAGGTGCACAGTATGCCTAAGCCTTGTCATTGTCCTCTATAAAATGAGTATTCCAAGCTGTCTGCATTCCTTTATTCATTTTACCTTCATGGATCTGTCTGAAGCTTGATGAATCTGTACAATAGGCCCACTAGAGTCCATGTTAGGTGTTAGAATTTCTTGAGAGAGCTACATTATTAAAGACAGCTACTGAATTATTATCAAGTCAAAAATTTGACAAGGAGCAACAACAGTTTCACAGCTGTCCTGTCCTACTTGCAACTGCCCATTTCTTTCTGGTATGCGGCAGCTTCCATTCCAATGGTTTTCTAGTGTTATGGTTTGTGTCTGAGGTGTTCCTCCCCAATAAGGCTTACATTGAAGGCTTGGTTTTTAATGCAGTCTTTGGAAGTTGGGCTTTCTGTTTTGATGAAGGCTCTAACTTAATCAATGGATGAGCCTATTTACAAATTCTTAATTAAATGGACTATTGAGAAGGGGTAGAATTATAGAAAGGTGGGTCACTGGGCTGTATCTCGAAAGGAATAACTTGTACCTGGCCTATTTTTCTCTTTGTACTTCCTGTTTCCCATGAAGGGAGCTGCTTTGCTCTGCTGGGTGTTTTACCCTGTTATTATGCTGTGGGTCCAAAGCAGACCCAGAAGCAACAATCAAGTGACCAGGACTGAATCCTCTGAGACTATGAGCCAAAATAAATCTTTCCATTCTTAAATTGTTTATGGGACATATGTTGTCACAGCAATAGAAAGCTAACAAAAGCAGTTAGCAGGTAGCACTCACCCTGAGGCAGCTACTACAAGCACACCATTAACTCTGTCTCTGCCCATAAGTAATAACACCAATACTACTGGGTGTCACAAGAAATTACCAACTTACTTCCATGATGATTTTGAAACTCTCACTGACAAAAATTAGAGACATTAATTACAAGTGGATTTTCCAAAAGAATTTAGATCCTAAGATCCAAGTCTTTGACTTGGTACTCTAGCCTAACTCTCTACTGATGGCTCAGAGTGCCTCTTGGCTGAATGGTATGACAGTACAAACAAACAAACAAAAAATGCATAGGTGTGGTGGCTCATGCCTGAGGATCTCGAGTCAAAGCCAGCCTGGGAACTAAAGACCATGAAACTTTTATCTCCAACTAACCACTAGAAATCCAGAAGTGATATTGTGGCTCAAGGGTAGGGCAGTAGTCTTGAGCTCAGGGACAATAACCAGGAGTAGGGTGGTAGCTTTCAGTTGTAAAGCTCAGAGACAGTGTCCAAGCCACATGACTGAAAAACAAGTCAACAGCAACTTTGCCATTACTTATTCTCTTGTTTATGACTAAGCTTAATTGCATTATAACATATATTTGTAAAAAGTCAGTATTTCATTGGCATTGTAATTTGCTAAATCGTACCCTAGAAATTTAAAGAGTCAACATTTTTCAAAATAGCTAATATATCATGGGTGAATACTTTTGTCCCTTATAAAAGCAATTAAGTATTCCATATAGCATTTGCTTATAAAATCAAACCAGTTTCTTGTAAAAATAAAAGGGTCCTTTAATAAAGAAATGTGAACGTAGATCTCTCAAAGAATGCAGGAATTCTGCGTTGGGGTGGCTATTCTGTCTTCCTCAAATGAAGCTTTCAGAACTTTTTAAAGAGATAGAAAGATTGGGGAACCAGCTAACTCATATTGTATCAGGAAATTCTAGTCAATGACAGTCATCTATTCCTAAAGAGCCTAAGAGTGGATGAACTAAATTGAACTACATAGTTCAATTTGCAAGTGTGTGTGTGTGTGTGTGTGTGTGTGTGTGTGTGTGTGTGTGTGTGTGATTTTAGGGATTGAACCTAAGGTCTTATATATACTACAAGTGTTTTGCCACTGAGCTATACAACAAACAAAGCAAGACATGATTCTGACTTTATCGTTTTCCAAGTCTCCCTAATTCCTCTTTATGCTTCCACCTGCAAGATTCATGTTCTTCTACTCCATGTATCTACTAAAACATTGACCAGTTTTCTCCATTGCAATAGGAGTTCCTTGAGGACAGGTTCAGTTTTTATTCACCTTTTTGTCTTTTGTACAGGGGACTATAAATATTGAAAGGAATAATATATATTGGCTCTATACTATGTGTAACTACTATGGTGTGCTCTGAGGATAAAATGAATAGTCTCACATAATATCTCTTAGAATTACAGTTGGTGACAAGACCAAAGTCTAAAATTTCACACAGATAATTATTTAAATTAATAAGGTGCTAAGGAGCAGCAAAGAGGTTATTGAGAGAGTATAAAATAAGAGAGTAACTGAACAAAGGACTGAAAATGAAAAATTTTCTATGGAATATGGGGTGTAGATATTTATCATTATGCTTAATATCAAGGAGTCTTAGTCTTTGGAAAAATAGGCCAAGATATTGAGCTTCTTGTTGAAAACATAACTTAAAAGTCTAGAGCTGGGAACTGGTGGCCTGTAACTGTAACACTAACTGTTAAAGAGATTGAGCTCTGAGGACTGAGTTTCAAAGCCAGCCAATGAAGGATAATTCCTGAGAATCATATCCAATTGGACATGCCAGTGGAAGAAGGGAAGAGAAGCTGGAAGTGGAGTTTTGGCCCAAGTGGTAGAGCACCAGCCTTTGGCATAAAAGTTCAGGGGCAGGGTTCAAGCCCTGAGTTCAAGCCCCAGGATCAGTACATACATAAAGTCTAAAGAACTTTTACCTTTTTAGTTGCTGAAATGTATCCCTTTTTCAATATTGCAGCAAGTTTAAAAAGGGACCAATTCAGAACCCATGTACATGAAGTCGAAGCCAATAGATATGAAACATTTCTGTACCAGTGCCTGGCATCGATGTGAGTTATTCCATCCATCAAATGAATGCTTAGTCTGCAAATGCCAGTGAACTTACTTGATCAGGACATAATTTGGATTTTCAACAGCCAAGTTGATGAATGAGGAGACTGAATAAGAGAATATCAGACCTGGTCAGAGGTTCCAAGAACTCACATGACTTGGCCAGCATGTTCTTTGCCAAGATTTCAAAGAAAACCAGGATTCCCTGGGCAGGGTTTTATGCACAGAGTTTATGCAGTTCCTCCCCACAGCACATGAGAGTCCATGTCTCTGAGATGAAGCAGCAACCCTGTGAAGACGCAGCTAAGGACACACACTGTGCTGGCTTATGGTCATGACGTAAAGATGATTTTTTAAAATCATACTGACAATGGTTAAAAGTGTATTTTAAAAACTTCAACTTGGGGACCGGGAGTTTGGTCTAGTGTTAGAGTGCTTGCGTAGCATGCACGGAGCCCTGGGTTCAATTCCTCAATACCACATACACAGAAAAAGCCAGAAGTGGTGCTGTGACTCAAGTTGTAAAGTGCTAACCTTGAGCAAAAGTGCTCAAGAACAGTGCCTAGGCCCTGAGTTCAAGCCTCAGGACTGGCAAAAAAAAAAATCAGTTTTGGGCAAAGAATAGGGCTTAGTGGTAGAGTGCTTGCCTAGCATGCATGAGACCCTGGTTCGATTCCTTAGTACCACCTAAATACAAAACAATAAATAAAAATTAAAAAAAAAATTCAGCGGGACACTGGTGGCTCACACCTACAGTCCTAGCTACACAGGAGCTGAGATCTGAGGATCGCTATTCAAAGCCGGCCCAGGCAATAAAGTATGTGAGAATTTTATCTCCAATTAATATCTTATCTCCAATTGAGTGCTATGGCTCAAAGTGGTAGAGGGCTAGCCTTGAGTAAAAGAGGTCAGGGATAGCACCCAGATTCTGAGTTCAAACCCCACCACTGACAAAAATAAATGAATAAAAATTTCAAAATGGGTATTTTACCATCAAAGCATATGTAAAGTAAAATGCTATTAACCTAACCTAATAGTAAAAAAAGAAAAAAGAAAAATAAACCTTGTTATATCAGTCTGTATTAAATGGTAGGTTGGATCTTATCCACGTCAGTGTTTAAGCTTGTGCCTCAACTACTACATGTAATTTTTTTCTTTTTTGTCAGTTGTGGGGCTTGAACTCTGGGCCTGGGCTCTGTCCCTGAGCTCTTCAGCTAAAGGCTATCATCCTACCCCTTGAGCCACACCACCACTTCCATTTTTTCTAGTGGTTAATTGTAGATAAGAGTCTCATGGTCTTTAGTGCCTGGGCTGGCTACAAACTGCAATCCTCAGATCTCAGCCTCCTGAGATTACAGGCGTGAGCCTGTAATAATAATAATAATAATAATTCAGTTGAAAAATATTTAGCATAACAACTCTTAAACAAATAACATTTTCACCAAAATAACTTTTGATATGTTTGGTCTCTCATTCTGTGGAATGATAGCACCTAAGTTAGGTAAATCCATAGAACTATTCAAATGTAGTTGTTTAATCTCTTAAAGATAGAAAGGATATGTGGCCCTAAAAAATGCAAGAAAGTATATAAACCCATTGGAGTTCAAAGTTCTTTATCAGTATATAAAAAACATATTTGTGTGTGTGAAATTTAAAGGTCTTCGGATTTAAGCAGGAAATACTTGTACCTATCTTGAAAACAAAGGATATTTAAAGTCAAATCAGTTAGAGTAAGAGTTAGTAAATCCACTGAGAATAGCTAATGTTAACAAGAGTCATCTCTTTAATGTTAGCATGCGTAATCTTTGTAGAACTGCAAAGGGCAATTCCATAAACTTTCCTGGGCTGAAGAGACTCAGTACTTTGACTCGAATCGTGAAAGCAATGTTACCACAGGGCAGAATCCTTTCAGGCTTTTACCTATCTTCCTATCTCTTCTTATCTTCTGATCTTCCTCTTACCAGTTTTGGTCATTTAGACCATTGGAATTAGACAGTAGGTACTACTTTGAGAAGTGATTCTTGGGACCAACCTCGTTTGTGACATGCATTCAGGTTGTGGGTACAGATTATATTCTCACTGTCTGAATTCTACTCAGTTAATATTCATTTTGCATTCATGTATTCTGTGACTCTTGAGCACTGTAGTAGCTCTGGCACAAGCATTCTACCTGTTGTCTTTCAGTCATATGTGCATGCCTTTCAATGCATTCAGTACTTGACCTCTCAAGTTACAGGATGTTTATGCAATTATCTTTAATAGAAACTGCCAAACACTTTTTGAATAATTATATAATCCCATCAACAATGTATGAAGGTTCCTGTTAGCCAACCTAGTTTCAGATATTTCCCCATGTTTTAACTATGGGTGTGTTGTGGCATCCTACTGTTTTTAATCATATAAGCCAAAGAGTATGCTGAATTTTAAATATGCTTATTCATCATCTGGGTATCTCTCATATGAAGTGCTTATTCAAGTCCAGTGCCTATTTTCTTCTTTGATTTTTTTTCTTATTGTTGTATTTTTCCCTGTTCTTACTAATTTATAGTTTTCTGTACCTTCTAGGCTATGTGCCTTGGTTGAGTACACTGTTAAATATATATTTCTCTGTATATTCCATTCTATATCATTAAACATTTTCAAAACATCAATTCCTAGCTTTTCATTTTCTAATGTCTCAATATTTCTGTGCTGTATTTAGCAGGTGTGTCTTTTTGTGGGGGATGTATGTATGCATGTGTGAGTCTGGGGCTTAAACTAGGGGTATGTGTACTATTCCTGGGCTTTCTTTGCTCAAGGCTAACACTCTATCTCTTGAGTCACAGCTCCACATCCGTCTTTTTAATAAGGCTCACCGGAGATGAGAATCTCACAGAGTTTACTGCTCAAGCTGGTTTCAAACTGCAGTCCTCACATCTAATCTTCTGAGTAGCTAGAATTACAGGTATGTTCTTTAAAAAGATCTCATATTGTTACAGTATCTCACTTTGTTATCTGATATATTGAATTTATTTGTATTTGGTTATCTGAAACTTGATAGGGAAGGGGGAAAAACCAAGATGGGGAGTGGGTGGTGGATGGGGGGGAGGGTGATGGGTACCAAGACATGTGAAAGGGTATCAATGTATGTGAATTAATGCACCTTCTATCTGGCAAATATCATGCAACCCTTTTATTAATTACAATAAAAAATATATATATATATAAAAGAATCTTTTTAAGATAAATTCTTTCTCTGAACATGGCAAAGTTTCTTATCTAATTTACTATAGAAGTAAAAACCATTCATTAAAGAAAATGTATAAGTATTGGAAAAGTTCATAGAGAAAGTAAAAATCAACACCAATCCCTCACTAGGAAGATAATTACTATTATCATTCTGTCATTCTAATTTTCTAGGTATATATGCTCAGGTATGTGTATTACATAATGGTAATTAGGATGCATGCATATTTTTATATAATACTCCTTTTTATCCATTTTCCCCTATTAAAATGTTTCATAAGTCTCTACTTGAATATATATTCTTGAATGTATTATACATAATGCTTCAGTCCTTATTATTATAATTTGTAAAACAAATACACATATATAGAATATATGGTGTGTGTGTGTGTGTGTGTGTGTGTGTGTGTGTGTGTGTGTCCTAATCCTGGGACATGAACTCAGCACCTAGGAATTGAACTCTACCACTGAGCCACAGCTCCACTTTCAATGTTTTGGCGATGAATTTGAGATAAAATTCCCACAGATTTTCCTGCTTGGGCTGGCTTCCAATTGTGATCCTCAGATCTCTGCCTCTTCGGTAGCTGGAGTTATAGGCATAAGCTACTGGTGCACTGGCTATACTTGTATTGAAAATTATATCTAATATCTCTACCAACTATTTCTATTTATTCAGTTCCTCGATGCCTATTACTAGATTTCTTTTAGGTGAGTGCTGTTCATTTGCTACTAGCTCCAGGCTTAGTGACAGCATCAGCCCCACAACCATTAAGAGCACAGGCATGTTGACCTGTTGCATGGAAGACAAAGTGGTAGCATTTTAATCTCTATTTCTTTGTTTCTAGAAAATGATTTCAAATATTGATTGACCATATGTGGCTTTTGTTTTTACTTTGTAACTTTTGTCTATATGCTTTTTTCCATTAACCTTTGAGAGTTATAATTAATTATTCAGCATTCCAGCTAGTATATATTAATAGCAGTACTCATTTCTCTGTGTTAATGGATTTACATATTTAAATAATTAGAACACATAAAGAGAAAGCCGGGATGTATCTCAGTAGCAAAGCACTTGCCTAGAAAGTGCAACATCTTGGGGGTTCAATTCCCAGTGCCAGCATTCCCCTAAAAGCCAAAGAAAACAGAAAATGTAAAGAGAACATAAGAAGTCGCTGAGAGGGAGTGACTGAAGAGATATTAAGCTTGATGGAAAATACTTGATTTTTTTATGTTTCACTACCAAAATTGACTTGTTAAAAAGAATATTCTAGATCATCATATAACCTTACCTGCCTTTTTCCCTCCTCTCATAAAATGGATACCACTTTTATTGTTGACTTGCAGTAGCTGCAGAGCTCAGCAGCCATTCACCCTCTCCAATCAAATGCAGTAGCCCTCAGAGGCCGACTGGTTTCATTTTCTGCGTTTGGTCCTCCAGGCTGTTTGTCCTTCCTGACCATATGAAAGAATTACCATGATTCTCCAGCTGCTTGGTTGGTGTAGTTAGGATTAAAGCTTGCTCATTCCTGCATTAAATGCTTAGCTCTTGTAATTGTTACAATATTTTAAGTGATCCCTGGCATCACAGAGACTAGGTTAGAATGCCATATTTAATTTAGCACATGGAACACGTTTGTTCTTTGCCAGTCCTGGGACTTGAACTCAGGGCCTGGGCACTGTCTTTGGGCTTTCCCAAGACTACTTGCACCACAGCACCAATCCTGGCTTTTTCTGTGTAATTGGTACTGAGGAATCTAACCCAGGTCTTCGTGCATGCTGGGCAAACACTCTACCACTAAGCTATGCTCCTTGGCTATGGAGTATATTTTAAAAATAAGAAACTGGAAAGGCACCAATGGCTCATGCCTGTAATCCTAGCTACTCTGGAGGCTGCTATCTGAAGAGTGTGCTTTAAACCTAGTGTGGAAATGGCTGTTTGTGGGACTATAATCTCCAATTATCCACGAAAAAGCTGGAAGTAGAGCTGTAACTCAATTGGTAGAGCACCAGTCTGAAGCAGACTCAAGATCAGCACCCAGACCCTAAGTTCAAGTCCCAGGACTGGCACAAAAAACAAACAACTATTTAATTTTATCAGAACCAAAATAGGAAATATTTATAACTTGATATTTGTATTTAATTATCAATTAATTCACTTATGTTCTGCTGAAGTATATATACTTTGCCTAATTATTTCAGGAAATTTTCTTTATTCAATTAGACTCTTTCTGAAGCCTAAGATAGTATCATTTCATTATGTGGTGATAGTTGCTAATTTGTTTGTTAGTTAATGTGTCATTAGCTTGAAACATTCCACAGGGATGTGATTTGTAAAACAGGAAGATAAATTTTCCTTAGGGGCTTCCTTTCAAAGGACTTCAAGATAACACCCTAGGTAGATAACACATTGATGTATGGAGGCACAGATCTCAAACTCTGAAAATCTGGATTTGATTCTATTTGATTGATGGATGATTGGTTGGTTGATACTTGGAAACAGGATCTCATTATGAAGCCTTTAAACTTCAGATCCTTCTGTCTTAGCCTCCAGGGTATAGAAGAGTGCACTACTACAGAATGGAATTCCATTCTGTATGCATTCAATGGTCCTATAGTCCATCAATATACGACTCCATCCTCACTCTGCTGCTCCCCACTCTTTATAATCTGCACCATATTAATGGTCATGCACTGTGTTCTGGTAGACTCAGGCCTACTGTGTGTTCAAATCCCCAGGACCTGTGAAGATGCCAGTTACATGGCAAAGGGGATTAACATTGTAGATGGAAATAAGATCCATATGAAACTGAGCTGAGTGCCTGGGTTCAGTGTTATTTCTGAATGTGAGGAAAGTAGACAGATCTCCCCCAAAATGAATGGTATTAATCCTTTGAAGGACCCAGTAAGAAAAATCAGAGGAACTAGGCTGGTTAGAACAGATTCATAATTACAGGTTCCCTCCTGTAATCCAAGCTACTTAGATAGGGAACTGGAAAATGGTGTTTCAAATCCATCCAGAAGATCTCATCTTCAAAGCAACTAGCAAATAAATAGTAGGGCTGGAGGCATGTAGTAGAATGGAAGCTAAAAACAAGCAAGTCAAACAAGGCCCTGAGTTCAAACCCCAGTACAGACACACACACACACACACACACACACACACACACACATTCACACATACAACATACACTTAGACAAATAAGAAGAAAAGAGAAGATCTATACATGTACTTTTTCTACTTCTCTGAAGCACCTAATACATTGTACTAGTATAACTAAAGAGGGGTACAGATTTTTTCAAAACTTTCTATTAGTCTAATGAGTTTAAGTTTCTGCTCTCTGAAGGTGAGAAACAATACATTTGTATTGTTTAAGCAACTAAGTTTATGGTAATTGGCTACAGTAGCTAGAGAAAGGTTTAATGCTAGCCATGATCCAGTGAAAGCCTAAGTCATGGGTGGCCTTGTGCCAAACCAGGAAGACTGGCAACAGAAGCCAAGCAAAACCCACTGGAAACAGACAAAGCATATGGCCAAGCACAGGCACAAAGTCAGGGATGAGTCATGGCTATCGATGTGCCATGCTGTGGGGTTGGAAGTGGAAAGAGGCTGTACAAGCCCAGAAGACCTGGCCTCACACAGAGGACATCTGCCACATAAAATCACAGGAGGAGTTGTTATTTTATCTAAATCACCACAGTATTAATTAATTTGTTTTCTTACATTTTAAATATTTATACTCTTAACTGACTCAGAAATAGCAGTTTTGATAAGGAGGCATTCATTTGATAAGGAGTAATTCATTGACTGTTTTGTCATTATTACTCACTCATCATCAAACAGTATCTAGCAAAATGATCTGTCTTGATCAAAGTTCCAATGTTACTTTGCACAGAATTAGGAAACAGTCATTTAATTCACACAGAACCACAGAAGATCCCAGATAGACAAATGATGTTCAATAAAAGCTGGAGAGAGCACAATTTCTAATTTCATAATATAGTATAAAGTTGTTTTAACCATAGCAGCCCAGTATTAGGTATTAAAACAGAGACTCATGGAAAAAGATAAAAATTCTAGCCAGTGGCTCAGGCCAGTAATCCCAGCTATTCAGGAGACTAAGATATGAGGATCTCAGTTTGAAGCAAGCTTCCTCAAGAAGGTCAATGAGACTCTTATCTCCTATTAATCACAGAAAAAGCCAAAAGTGGCCCTGTGGCTGCACTGGTAGAATGCTAGCCTTGAGAAAATGGAGCTTATGGGCAACATCCATACCCAGACTGGCAAAAATATAAAAATAAAAAATAAAAATTACACAGGGGGAAACTTATTTGAAGCCCATTTGAAAAATACCCAATAGAGGGGCCTGGAGTTTGGCCTAGTGGTAGAATGCTTCTCTAGCATGCATAAAGACCCTGGTTTGACTCCTCAGTACCACATACATAGAAAAGGCTGGAAGTGGTGCTGTGGCTCAAGTGGTAGGGCTCTAGGCTTGAGAAAGCCCAAGGATGGTTATCAGGCCTTGAGTTCAAGCCCAGAACTGACAAGAAAGAAAGAAAGAAAGAAAGAAAGAAAGAAAGAAAGAAAGAAAGAAAGAAAGAGAGAGAGAGAGAGAGAGAGAGAGAGAGAGAGAAGAAAGAAAGAAAGAAAGAAAGAAAGAAAGAAAGAAAGAAAGAAAGAAAGAGAGCAAGCCAATAGAGGGGGAAAAAACAGTCATTAATAATGATGTGGACACTGAAGCTGTAATGCCATACTTGGAAAGTGGCAGTTTGGAGGATTGATGTTTGAGGCCAGCAAACACAAAAAGTTACCACAATCCATTTTCAATCAGTTATCTGTCACTGTAGTAACCATGTGGGGCAGGGAGCAGGATTAGGCTCTGAGATCACCCCAAGAAAAACCTCAAGATCTTACCAGAAATAGTTAACAACAACAAAGAGATGTGTGTGTGGCTCAAGAGATAGAATGCTTTCCTAGAAAGCAATGACCCCATACCAAGGCAGAAGGGGAGAGATGCTTTGTAAACTGGATATTCATAAGCAAAATAATGAAATTGAGTCCTTATTTTATATCCTACACACATAAAATCCTTAAAATTGACTCCAAAACTTACCTGTGAAATCTGAGAATTTTAAAAAATGACTTGATTGTACCATAGATTATAGGTCCAAAGTTTTAATCTCAACATAAAATTTTGGATAGGACTCCCCCCAAACTGTCCAAATGGAATTGAATTGAACTACATAGTATCAACAAAGTGAAAGAATCAATGAGATAGAGTGAAGGCACACCCCAAAATAAGAGGAAAATATTTGAAAACAGCTCATCAGAGGAAGGATTCACAATATATAAGGGAATCAACTCAATAGGAAGAAAACAACCTGACTTTTAAAATGCAAAATAGGTTTAAGCAGACATTTCTCAAAAAGAAAACCTAAAACCAGACCAAAAGAAGTTCATGAGAAAAATGTTCTGCATTGCTAATAATTAAGGAAATAAAAAAATAAAACCATAATGAAATTCTACCATGCACTTGTAATATATGTAATGGCATGTGAATGGCTGGAATCAGAAAGGAACAGACAAAAAGTGTTAGTAAGAGTTTGGGGATTTTTTGAATATGTACTCTTGATGAGAATGCCAATTAGTTCAACCACTATGGAACTCTTCAGTATGGAACTTCCCCATGCTCATTAAAGCTTAATTTAAAATAGCCAAGGTGCAGGTTCATAGAAGAATACACAAAGAAAATGTATTATATATGCACAGCAAGACAGAAATCTGGGCTCAGGGAAAGAACTAACCCCCACATCACAGGATCATCTTGCCATAGTAATCTTTTCCACAACTCATTTATTTACTTGCAAGTCTAATTAATGATGAACTATGACATGATGAATCTAATGTGTTCTGAAAATGCTATTGTCAATAAGATTAAATGTGATTTCCTTCACATTGGTTAAAAATAGTCTCAGTGAGAAAAATATTTAGTTACAAATGGACATAAAATATGCCAGAGTGTAGTTTCTAAATAATTTAGGCCATCTTTTCTAATTTAGGAACATAGGGTGGAAAATACCATTGTGATAGTTGAATAAGACATTCCTTTCTCAGCTAGAATGGAATGGGACTAGAAGGCCTTCCCCCAACCTGGAGAGAAACTAGCCCATCTGTGATGCTGTATTAGCAAAACATTCTCCCCTCCACTGAGGATCTGCTTTGTGTCTGAACTGTTGACTTTGTCATTCACTTGTTTGTCTTCCGGAAGTGTCCCTGAGACAGGCACTGTGCTAAGCCATTGGAATCTCAGAAAGTGAATTCTATCCATCCTCCAAGAGTTCACCTCTGCCAGACAAGAATGTACTGAGGATGTTTTGGGACAATTATGTGGTTCTGGGAACCAGGAAGCCAAGCAGGAGGTTCCTTTCAGGAGAAGTCTGAAAGGGCTTCACAAGGAGGAAACATTTGACCTTGGGCTGACATTGGAATATGAGTTTGAATATGAATTTGATGGACAAAACTTCCTTGAAGGGAACTGGAAGTAGAAGGCAGAAATAAGACTCAGTGGCCAGAAATTGTCAGGTTAGTGGGTTAAATACTTTGGAGTTCTGATGAACTGAAACTCAGAACAGAAATGGGGGTGGGGTGGAGTGCGGAGGGAATGAGAGGAGACTGAAAAGAGAGGAAGAGCTGGAATGTAAAGGATTCTTGCATAATAGGGCAAGAAATTTCAACTTTTGCTTTGCCATACATTTCAGAGAAATCAAACCATAATTTGGAACCCTTGCTGAGCCCAACAAGGAATACTGTGCAAGAAGCCCATGGAGAAGAGCCTCTGTGACTGTTCTGCTTAATACTCATAGGAGCTAATGAGATTCTATAAGAAAATTCTCAAATAGTATCACTCATGGCGTTTTAGGCAGTAGAGAAATGCTTTCCATGCTAGGGCAAAGGTGCCTCAATGGGAATCCATCCCTGGGAAGAAAGATTTGATTCCAGTTTCAGTAAGAATAAGCAAAGTCGTTCTAGTTGCACCTGATGAAATAGATCCTAGATCTAGCTACCAGAGGCTCAAGATGGAAGAGAAAGGATATTTGTGATTTGAAAGAAGGCTGAGGAGTCAAAGGGAGTATACAAAAGATCCTGAGACAGAGACAAATGCACAATACAGGAATTTGTTTCCAGGTCATATGACAACAGAAAAAATGCACAGTGCATCCTCCTGCTGATGGCAGTCCAAGCTACAAGCTGGATGTCTGAGTGGCATGGTGGAACTGTGCACAGACGGTGGGTGTGTGCAGGAAGGCCTGCAGCAATGGTGGTAGGAGTGGTTGATAAAAAGTCTAGAGTTTGAAGGCACAGAAACAAAATGAAAGGACCCCTTTCTTGATTTCCCCTAAAATAGAGACCCCTTTAAGACCCCTCTTCCATCCCCTATAGGCATTTCCCATCTTCATGACAAAGGAGTACTTGACTCAAGCTGGGGGCTGTAAATTCCCTGATAACAGAGCTCAGACTATGTGAACAGCTTAACCAGGTGGTTACAAGAATTCCTCCCCCACCCTACCTCCTTTGCCTGCTAGGAAACTCCCTCCCTTTCCTTTGTCATCAGAGCAGTATGCCAGAAGCCCACTGAGATGATAGGTCAGTTCAAACAGCAAAGGTGTCAGTGGTTGCCCCAGCCATCACTCAAGTATGTTGAGATTCCATTGGCCTCCTGTGTATGGCCAAGCCCAACACATGGCTGGTGGCCTATAAAAGTAGCCTGTAAGATTAGGCGGGGTCACTCTCTCACTCACATTTTAGAGACGGCCCTCACCAGTCAGTAGGATTCTCAATGCTAGACATGGAATAAAACTCTGTTTAACTTTCGCTTTTGTGTCAGACTCTTTCTTTTGATCACAGACCCTAATATTGGGGGACTGGACCCTAACATTTGGGGGCTCATCTGGGATCAAAAGACAAGGTCTGAGCCAGTTTCAGAATTTTGAACAAAATCTCCGCAGGTAACATCTTGAGCTCTAGTTTTGTCTTTGGTCTTTATGTTTGTGGAACTTTTTGTTCTTTGTGTTTGTGAAAAACCAGGCCTGTTCTGTTGGGGAGCTCCAGGGGAGTGGCCCACCGGGGAGAAACTGAATGCAGCATAGTTCCCCCCAGGACTGGAGTGGATGCGGGGATGCCCCATCACTCCAAACAGGTCGTTGCAGGTTAGGGAGCATGGTGTGGTCTCCTGGGCACAGCAACTTTGGGTCGTTGCAGGTTAGGGAGTTTGAGTCTCCCGGGTGCAACCTCTGGAGATTAGGGAGCAAGAGTCTCCCAGGTACGACAGTTGTGTTTGCTGTAGTTTTGTGTTTGTACAGCAGTTGTATCAGTCTTGGTATTTGTGCATCTTAAAGCTGATTCCTAGTCTAGCAGGGGTTGCTGTCTTTCTGTGTTGACTGTCGGTGTCTTGCCCCTTGTTGGGTGTTTTTTTATTGCCTGTTAAGAAAATGGATCATACTGAGAGTAAGGAGCTTGCAATGCCCCTAAACCTTATCCTCCAACATTTTAAGGATTTCCAGGGCAAGGCTGCCCAGTCGGGTGACAAAGTTTACCCAAGAGAACTTAAAATGTTCTGCCAGCTGGAATGGCTCACCTTCTTTACAGGATGACCACCAGAGGGACCTTCCCCTGCTAACAAAACTGCTTCTCTCCCTCTAAGGCAGGGCACATCTCCAAAACCAGAGAAGGAGGAGAAAGGGGAGCCTGACATGGAGAACTCAACCCCCCCCCCAATCTGTCCCTCCCCAAAGTCTTGTGTTTGGTGCATATAAAGAGAAGGGCCAAGCGGCATCCATGGCGGATCTTCCCTTAGACTTGGTCTTGCAACATTTTAAAGGTTCTAAAGAAAAAAAAAGGGTTTTACTTAAAGGTCTCTGTTTCTCTGCCCCTGTTTTATGGTTCCCTGAGGTGATTTGTCTGGTCCTGTGTCATTCTTGAAATCTGTAGCAGTCCTAATGGGTTCTTGTTTTCTGTGTCTTTGTCACTACCCTTTGGACATTCCTGGGGAATAAGTCTCCAGCCAGGTATGGCTCCTCCCACTCAGCTGCAATTTAGGCAAGCATAGGTCAGGTGAGGCAGCTGCAGGCCTAGTCTAGTTTCCTTTTTTCCTAACAATCTGGCTGAAGTGACAATCTGGAGAAACTTGGTGACAGGACACAGGCATCAGTCTTGGTTCCCTCAGTTTTAAATTTGGTCCTGTAAACTGTTATGTGAGATGGCCTAGTCAAAATTGGGGAAATAACTAGAGTCATGCTCTAGGTGGGCTAAATTGGCCATTGGAAGACTCCCACCAAATAATAATTTCAACTAAGTTGCCTTGTAAAAAGTTTTGTTTTGAACCTGGTTCTCAACTGCAAGAGTAAAATTGGCAAAACTCTCTTGACACAAACTTCCAGAAAATGAACAGCAGATATTAATTTTGTGTGCTTTAAGATCTTTGAGTATGAATGTGTGTGAGTATGAATGAATATGTTCAAGGTTAAATTATCAGCATGTTGTGTAAAACAATGGGTTAGTTATACTTGAAACACAAAGGCAATTGGGTAAAATCTAAGTCTAAACTTCAAGAAAATGATTATGTTTGAATGTTTCCAATGTCTCAAAGGATTCTTGCATTGATTTAAAGAGGAACTGGTTAAAAGGAGTTTTTCTAAAGGTTCTGAAATCTGCATTTAAAAAATCTGGTATTGTAATGCACAGAGCTGTTTACATGGTAAACATTATATCCTATTTAGCCCAGAGACATTAGGGAATTTGGAATTTATTCCTTGAGTTAAAATTTGGAGATAAGTATCAGAAATGTAAATGTGAATTTTTTTATCAATGTCAGAAACTTTGTCTTTTAAAACTGTTTAGGTAATCAAATGCCAAGAGAAATGACCTGGAAAACTTAGGATAGTCCTGTCTGCTCATCTTTGGGGGTGAGAGGCGAATTGGCAAAGGTGCAGCTCTGGGTTCCCATGGTGGAAAAACCTGTAAGGGAGGGTCCACACATGGTGAAAGAAGATTAGCTGGCACAAAGGCTGTTCATCTAAACCTGGTTAGATGGACTGAGTGGCCCATCTTTGTCCTTTTTCCTTGCAGAATGACACTGAAAATCTGATGGTAAAATGTGGGTGATGTGATTAGTATTTCTTAAACTGCCCCCTAAAATGTATTAAATTGGGAAAAAAGGGTTTTAAAAGGAATGCTTAAAGGTTTATCCTTATGATTTGGTTTCATGCTACTTTACAATTGGATGTATTTTAGAAAAGAAGGAAACTAAGTCTGGACTTTTGGTGCAATGATGATGTTTATAGTTCTTGCATCAAGGAAAAACTTATTTGAGTTTAAACTGTTATTGCAGTTCTAGGCAGCAACCTAAACTGCAAAAAAAAAAAAAAGCCTCTGCTAAAAGGAGGCCTGGAAGCAAAGGGAGTGCCTTGAGCCCTTCAGGGTTCTTCAAATGAAATGTTAAGTGTTTAAGCAAATATCAGTAAAAGTTTTAAAGAAAATTAGAAATGGGTTTCTGAACAAAATTTGGAAGTAAAGTTGTCCTAAATGTTTGTTTCAAAAAAGAGAAAAAAAGAAAATTAGGACTACCAAAATGATTGCTTAATTGCAATTTCAGTTTGCTCTTGTAAGTTTCTTTATAGCAGTTTCTAGCTGGCCCATGGAGAAGGACAGCAGATCCTTATTCAGATGTAATTTTGGCCCTTACCAAGTTCCAGGTAAGATCATGCTGAGAGACTATTTCTGTGTTGACCACCTTGTTGCTTTAATTAGAGTAAAGTGGCCTTTTGTAGGACTCATTGAGCTGGGAACCACAGTTCTGAGCCAGCCTGAGCAAAGCAGAGTCCCTGTGAGACTGTGTTGTCTAATCTAGCAGCAGAGTGTTAGTGAGGCAGAGTTGCTTTGGAGTTCAAAGTGGCAGAGTGCTAGCCTTGAGCTGGAGAGCTGAGGGACAGCACCCAGGCCCTGAGTTCTAGTCCAGCAAACCAACCAAATGAAATGCCAATGGGACATTTATCCCTGTGTGAAGAGACACTCCTGGGACAAAAGCAATGAAGCATCCATATGCAGTAAGCCACTGCATGGATGGCAGAGATGGTGTCAGATCCTAGAGTCACTCGTGCTTGGCCATTCAAAATTAATCAGAGCCGGGAGGTCATAGAATAGTTTGAAGAAGTTACAGAAGATGGATCTTTGCCCATCAACTCCCCTTAAGAGGAAGGGACCAGAGTCATTTTTGTAAAGTGAGACAGAATAAACTAAAGGCATGGGAAAGAGTAGTAACAGATGTGCAAGAGTAGAGACTGCATTTGTGGGGAATGGCTTCAGCTTCAAGTCTTCTATACCTGTCTAGAGAATCCTAGCCTCATTTTAAAAAAATCTGGTTACTAAAAGTTGTCACCCTGGTATTACTTTGGTGGTGGGACACTGTACCTGTGCTATGTTCAAAGTCCCTTAAGTCATGGGAGAGAAAATGAAGTGAAGCTGCACCTAGCCTTTTGCAGCCATCTTGGTGCCTGTGGCTTGGTAAGGGGAATTCTCCATCCTGTGCTGAGAAGTCTAGGGGTGAGAGGTGTTAAATGTGAATGAGGGCTATGATCAAATGAAAAGAGAAAAAGGTTAGTATGTAGCAGATGCTATGAAGCATGTCTTGAGAACCTGGCAGCTATAAAAAGGAGACTTGAGCAAGAGAGAAGCAGGGGTCCTAAGGATGGTGTATGAAATCTTATCCAGCTGTTCTTCATGATGACATCCCGAATATCTGCAATTGCAGAATCCCTAATTTTACAAATGTTGCTTTTAGCCCCTGCATTGTTAACACCCTAATAAACATTTGTACAAAGGAGAATTGGAGCAGTTAAAATGCCAGTGCTGTGGACTCAATATGGCCCTCATGCCAGGAAGACATGGGGTAGGAGAAAGAGCCAAGGAGTTGACTCATTTTCCAAAACAAGGGGGGAAAGAAGGGATCCCTTTCTTGATTTCCCCTAAAATAGAGACCCCTTTAAGACCCCTCTTCCATCCCCTATAGGCATTTCCCATCTTCATGACAAAGGAGTAACGACTCAAGTTGGGGACTGTAAATTCCCTGATAATAGAGATCAGATTATGAGAACAGCTTAACTAGGTGGAGTTACCAGAATTCCTCCCCACCATACCCCCTTTGCCTGCCAGGAAGCTCCTACCACTTTCCTTTGTCAGAGCAGTGCGCCAGAAGCCTGCTGAGATGATAGGTCAGCCCAAGCAGCAAAGGTGTCAGTGGTTGCCCCAGCCGTCACTCAAGTATGTTGAGATTCCATTGGCCACCTGTGGATGGCCAAGCCCAACCACATGGCTGGTGGCCTATAAAAGTAGCCTGTGAGATTAGGCAAGGTTGCTCTCACTCACATCTGAGAGACGGCACTGGCCGGTTAGTATGATTCTCGATGCTAGGCGCGGAATAAAACTCTGTTTAACTTCTGCTTTTATGTCAGACTCGTTCCTTTGATCACTAATATTGGGGGACTGGACCCTAACAAAAAGAAGAAGGACATTTTATAGTGGGGAAAAGAGGGTGCATCAGTAAGGCAACTCTAAGAAATCATCAAGATTACAAGCACATTTTACTTTTTATATATAAATAGGGGAATGAATGATACACTCAGATTTACATTTTAAAAAATAAGAAAAAAAGATCACCCCAGAAGGCAAAATAAAAGATGGATCAGATGGGATGGGATGGTAGAAAATTAATTAGAAGACTTGTATTAAAGGTTATAAAGGATTTACTACAGGCAGTAACCAGGAAAAGAAAAAGACAATGGAGTTTGAGAGAGATTTCAGGGGCAGAATTAATAGTTTAGTGACACAGAATAAAAGAAATGAGAGTAAAAGAAGAAACACCGAGTGTGCTGAAATATTTGGTCATAGGGAAGTAGATTTCCAGGGAAGCTTCTCTTCCAAGAGATGGAGGGAGATCTATGTGTGATCAGAAATAGCCAGTATCTCTTATACCAGGAACTTTGGTACCTTAGCATCTCTGACCTGGATACTGGTCACATACTTCTCTTTGCTTTAAGGTTTCAGGGTACAGAATATATATATATATATATATTTTTCAGGGTATCTTTCAGTGTAAGACATTGAGACACTTGTAGCTAAGTTTTGTCTTTTTCCCCATCTTTGGTACAATAATAATATTCTGGGCTAAAGATTTATGAAGCCACACTTGCAAAGCCCTTTGAGAATCTCTGCTCAAGGCATGATATAAATTACTTTATTAAGTATTGATGAATATATCCAAGTTGCAGGTTAGCCTGAAGACAGGAAAAAAATGCCTTTGTTTGAAAAGACATCTTTATCATGTGCCTCTTTTCGACTGATGGATGGGTAGGAAGATGGTAAGAGAAAGAGGAAAGAAATGAAAAGGGGTTGAATGATAGCAGAAATGCAACATGAATAGCTGATTCTTCAGGTGTGGGGTGAAGACAGCTGGTGTTAAAATCCAGCAATGCACACATCATCTGGGTTTACTCTAGGGGAGCAAACTCCATTCTTCATCATCAAAATGATTTATGGTTACTGTGGGCTCTTGTCTTGCATGGCAAAGGGTTAAGGCAGAGTCTTAGGAGTGATAATGGGGCCCATGTTTCCAGCACAATGCTGGAGTTCACTATGGTTTGACAAGGACAGAACACTGGGTAGTAATCAGAACCCACAGCAAATTCCTTTAGGAGAAAGAAATAGGCTATCTGAAAGTGGCAGGGAAGAGGGCTGTTTTGTACTGAGAACTTTTTTTTAAAGAATTTATTAACGTTGATTTTTACATCATATTTTAAATGACAAGTTTAACATACAAGTGTTCAAGGAGGGAATCTCTATTTACAATCATTGGGACTTAGTATTTAGAACTTAAAATTAGGCTAAGGGTTTGTATGTCTTAGAAACATATTAATTTATGAAGTAAAACATTATGTCTATAGAGTCATAGGTTTTTATGTCTATATAGTTATGTTTGTATTTCCATTACCATGTCCATAGCTTTGGGTATGCAGTTATTGAGTCCTCGCTCTTGTACTCTTTGGATTTAATAGCCACATATTAAGGATACCATGTGCCTTTTGATCCTTAGGTCTTGACTTGTCTCACTCAACATGATTCGCTCTAGATTCATCCACTTCCCTGCGAATGCCATTATTTTATCTTGTCTGTTGGCTATGTAGAATTCCATTGTGTATATATACCACATTTTCTGTATTCATTCATCTGCAGTAGGGCATCTGGATTGTTTCCATCGCCTGGCTATTGTGAATAGTGCCGAGATGAACAAAGCTGAGCAGGTGTCCTTATAATATCTTGGGTTATGATGTTCGGGGTAGATGCCCAGAAGTGGTATGGCGGGATCGTAGGGAAGGTCTATTTTCAGTTCTTTAAGAAACCTCCACACTGCTTTCCAGAGTGGCTGAACTAGTCTACATTCCCACCAGCAATGTAGTAGGGTTCCTTTTTCTTCACAACCCCACCAGCAACTGTCATTGTTTGAGTTCAAAATCTTGGCCATTCTTGTTGGGGTAAGGTGGTATCTTAGGGTTGTTTTTATTTGCATTTCCTTTATGACCATAGATGATGAACATTTTCTCATATGCTTTTCTGCCATTTTAATCTCTTCTTCTGATAAGTCTCTCTTTAGTTACCTGGCCCATTTAGTGAATGGTTTATTGGGTTTTGGGGGGATTAGTTTCTTGAGTTCCCTGTAGATACTGGATATTAAGCATTTATCAGATGTATTGTTGGTGAATATCTTTTCCCAGTTGGTTGGCTGTCTCTCTATTTTTGCAACTATGTTTTTATCTGTTCAGAAACGCATTATTTTTAGGTAGTCCCATTTATCAAGTCTCTCTCCAATCTGTTGTGACCCTGGGATTCTGTTCGGGAATCTGTTGCCTGTGCCTATGAGTTCCAGTGTCTCTCCTACTTTATCATGTAGCAGTTTCACGGTTTCTGGTCTGACGCTGAGGTCTTTGATCCACTTTGAGTTAATGCTTGTGCATGGCGAAAGGCTAGGGTCAATTTTTACTTTTCTGCATGTGGCTGCCCAGTTTTGCCAGCTCCAATAATTGAATAGACTGTGTTTGTTCCACTGTATATCTTTGGCTCCTTTGTCAAATACAAGTTGCCTGTAGGTATGTGGTTCTATTTCTGGGTTTTCTATTCTGCTCCACTGATCTTCTGGTCTGTTTTTGTGCCAATCCCAAGCAGTTTTTGTTATTAGGGCTCTATAGTAGAGTTTGAAGTCTGGTATTGTAATACCACCAGCATTGCTCTTTTTGCCTAGAATTGTTTTGGCTATTCTAGGTCTTTTCTTGTTCCATATGAATCTTTGGATTATATCTTCTATTTCCGTAAAGAATGTCTTTGGGATTTTGATGGGGATTGCATTGAATTTGTATATCAATTTTGGCAGTATAGCAATTTTGACTATGTTGGTTCTCCCTAGCCATGAGCATGGGATGTCTTTCCATTTCCTAGTGTCCTCTTTAATTTCTTTCATTAGGCTTTTATAGTTTTCATTGAATAATTCCTTTACATCTTTGGTTAAGTATATTCCTAAGTACTTTATTCTTTTGGGGGCTATTGCGAATGGGATCATTTTCTTGATTTGGCCTTCTGTTTGTGTATTGTTAGTGTACAAGAAGGCTACTGACTTTTGAAGGTTAATTTTGTATCGTGCCACTTTGCTAAAGTAGTTTATTAATTCTAGAAGTTTGGGAGTGGAGTTTGTTGGGTCACTCAAGTAGAGGATCATGTCATCTGCGAATATGGATAGTTTAATTTCTTCTTTCCCTATGTGGATCCCTTCGATGTCCTTATTGCTCTGGCTAAGGGTTCCAGCACTATATTGAAGAGAAGTGGAGAGAGTGGGCATCCCTGTCTAGTTCCTGATTTTAAGGTGAATGGTTCCAGTCTTTCACCATTTAGTATAATACTGGCTGTAGGTTTTTCATATATGGCTTTCACTATTTTGAGGAATGTACCTCTTATTCCTATTTTTTCTAGTGCTTTCAACATGAATGGATGTTGTATTTTTTCAAATGCCTTCTCCGCGTCCAGAGAAATTATCATATGATTCTTATCCTTAGCTCTATTGATGTGATGTATTACATTGATTGATCTGCACATGTTAAACCAGCCTTGTATCTGTGGGATGAAGCCTACTTGATCATAGTGTATGATTTTTTTAATTTGTTTCTGGATTCTGTTGGCTAATATTATATTGAGGAGTTTTGCATCTGTGTTCATTAGAGAGATAGGTCTGTAGTTTTCTTTTTTTGTTGGGTCTTTCCCTGGTTTGGGGATGAGAGTAATATTAGCTTCATAAAATGAGTTTGGTATTGCTCCTTCTGTTTCTATTTCTAGGAAGAGTTTCAAGAGTATAGGTGTTATTTCATCTTTAAACGTCTTGTAGAATTCTGCAATGAATCCATCTGGACCTGGGCTCTTTTTGGTTGGCATTTCCCTGATTGCTTCCACAATTTCATTGTAAGATACTGGTTTGTTCAATTTGTTTACCTCATCGTTATTCAGTGTGGGTAGCCTACATTTATTTAAGAAATCATCCATTTCTACTAGATTTTCTTGTTTCTTTGAATATAGGCCCTGGTAGTACCTATTCATTATGAACTGAATTTCTTGGGAATCAGTTGTGATTGTTCCCATGGGGCCTCTAATCTTGGTTATTTGAGTCTCCCCTTTCCTTTTTTTGATTAATCTTGCTAGGAGTCTGTGTATTTTGTTGACTCTTTCAAAGAACCAACTTTTTGATTTATCAATTTTGTGGATAGTAGATCTTTTTCATATATTTATTATTGTAATTAATAGAAGGGTTACATGATATTTGCCAGATAGATGGTGCATTAATTCCCATACCTTGATACCCTTTCACATGTCTTGGTCCCCATTTCCCTCCCCCCCTCATCTTGTTTTCCCCCCTTCCCTATCCAATTTCAAATAACCAGATACAAATATATCTGATATATCAGGTAACAAAGTGAGATACTGTAACAATATGAGATAACCAAGGGACAGCAAAAGAGATGAGAGATAACATAGTACCTTAACAACAACAATCATTCATTATATGGCTTATGTTTCTATATCCTAGAGATTCTTTCATTTAGTGTCATACTATATGGCCTTTTGTATCAAGGTTTTGCTCTATTGCAAATCTCTGCTAGGAGAGCCCAACGTTTCTACTGATTATGACAAATGAGGGAAAGTAGATCTTATTTCAATCTCTGATATTTTGATTTTATTTTTGTTATTTCTGTCCATCTAGTTGTTTTAGAATTAACTTTTTCTTGCTCCTCTAGGTGTTTCAGGTTGTTTTTAGGTTATTTACATGCTCTTCTTCTGTCTTCTTAATATGGGCTCCTAGTGTGATAAATTTGCCTCTTAGAACTGCCTTTGCTGTGTCCCATGAGTTCCTTTGTGATGTTTCTTGATTGTCATTACATTCAAGGAAGTTTTTAATTTCATTTCTGATCTGATCTGTTACCCAGGAGTTATTCAGAAGTGTGTTGTTCAGTTTCCAAGTGATTGAATGTTTTTTGACTTTGACTGCATTGTTCAGAATTAGTCTGACTCCACTGTGGTCTGATAGGATGCATGGGATTATATCAGTCCTCTTGTATCTGCTTAAGTTTTCTGTATGAACTATTATATGATCTATTTTGGAGTGTGTTCCATGTGCTGCTGAGAAAAATGTAAAAAGTTTCGCCGTTGGGTGGAAGACTCTGTGTATATCTGTTAAGCCCAGCTGGGCTATGGTGTCATTTAAGTCGATGGTGTCTTTACTTAACTTTTGTTGAGTTGACCTGTCATTTGTTGAGAGTGGTGTATTGAGGTCTCCCACTATGATTGTGTTTGAGTCTATCTTGTTCTGTAATTCTAAGAGAGTTTGTTTGACGAATTTGGGTGCTCCTATGTTGGGGGAGTAAATGTTTATAACTGCAATATTATGGGCATGGATTGTACCCTTTACTAACATATAATGGCCATCTCTATCTTTATGTACTGATTTTACTGAGAAGTTAATTTTGTCGGAGACTAAGATTGCTACTCCTGCTTTTTTGCATGGTGCATTGGAGTGGAAAACTCGTTTCCATCCTTTCACTTGCCATTTGTTTCTGTCTTTGGCAGTGAGGTGGGTCTCTTGGAGGCAACATATGGATGGGTGGTGTTTCTTAATCCAGTCTGCTGCTCTGTGTCTTTTGATTGGATTGTTCAGTTCTTCACAATTAGGGAGATTATGAAGAAGTGGTCAGTGGCCATTGTCATTATATATTTTTACTTCTAGGTTTCTTTCTCTCTCTTTTTCCCCTTTTGTGGTTAGTGAATTATAGATGTTTGCTTCTTGATGAGGGTTCTTGATGTTCTACAATTTGTTCTTGATTAATTAGTATTTTTTGTTTAGTGTGCACGTATTCATAAAGCTTCTCTTTAGAGTGAAATATTCTTGTTTCTCTCCCTCAAATGTAAATGCTAGTTTTGCTGGATATACCAGTCTGGGTTGGCAGTTGTTGGTCTTCAGGACATCAATGATGTTTTTCCAAGCTTTTCTTGCATTTAGGGTTTGCGTGGAGAGATCTGCTGTAATTCAAATTTTTTTCCCATTGTAATATAGCTCTTTCTTTGTTTTTGCAGCATTTAAGATCAATTCCTTGGTATTCGGGTCTAGTGTCTTTTCTATGATATGTCTAGATGAATTCCTTCTAGGATCTTGCCTGTTTGGAGTCCTGAAACTTTCAATAATGTGAGTATTTTCCCTTTTGAGGTTGGGGAAGTTCTCTGCTATGATTTTGGTGAATAATGGTTGCAGTCCTTTGTCCTGAAATTCTGTGCCCTCCTCAATCCCTATTATACAAAGATTAGACTTCTTTGCTGCATCTGCCAGTTCCTGGAGCTTTCTCTGGTGGATTCTGACTGATTTTTCCAAGGTGGCAATTCTCTGTTCCAGCTCTTGTGTTTTATCTTCTGTTCCTGGTGTTCTATTCTCCATCTCAGTCAATCTGCTTCTTAATGCCTCCATTTTTGCTTCAAGTGTGGACACTGAGCTGATCATGTCTGCTGTGAGGGTATAAATCTTTTTTTTCCACTTCTCTTTTGAATTCGAGGAGCTCTTTGGTGATTTCCTGCTTATGTTCCTGGAATTGTTTTTGGAATTTTGTTTTAATCTCTGTAGTCATGTCCACAATCATCTCCTTGAATAGGGTCATGTTTCGTGTCTCTTCAGGTGTCATTTCTTGGGATGGTGACATCTCTCTCGTCCCTTCCTTGTTTCCTTTTGGGCTTTGCGTGGGACTTTGATTATTTATGTATGTCGTAATTCATCTTTGTGCTCTCCTAGGCATTGAGAACTGTTGTAGTTCGCTCTGTGGTCGGTAGGTGGCGGTCTTTACTTGGATTGGGACTGGTGGTTCTGGAAATCTGTGTAAAACTGTGGTTCTCAGCCAAATTGATTCCTCTGCTGAGGAGGTCAAAGTTTGCAGTTTTTGCAGGTGTTCGGCCTGTTCCCAGAGGCTGTGTGCCGCTGCACCACTAGCTCTCAGGCCAACCAGTGGCCTCACAGTGGGCCATGGGATGGATCTGCGCTCTTCAGTCTCAGCGCACTGGGTGGATGGTTTGTTTTCCTGTGCTGCTTCCATGGGTGGGCCCCCGGCCAAGGGTCTGGAGTTTGGAAGTTTCCAGGGATTCTCAGGTAGGCCAGCTGGTGTCCCCTCTGTTCCCAGGGGCGGGGCCCAGCCGAGGATGTGGGCTCCAAGGGCAAAGCAGGGCCTTTCTAATTCTCAGAAGTTGAGCTTGGCTGCTGGTCTTCCCTTCAGTTCCCTGCTGTGTTTCCACGGCTTTGGCGAGGAGTCTGTGACTCTGGGGGGCCCCTTGGTGCTGTCTTGCTAGGGATTCCCAGCTGGAGGGTGTCCAGCTCAAGATTTGAGGGGGACAGATGGTGGCTCCTCAAATCCCGCACAGCCCACCCGCTATTGGAAGGCAGGGTCTCAGTGCCCCCTACTCTCCAGATCCAGTAGCCTGGGAGAGGAACCTGTTGGGTGGGTGAGCTGGGACACCCTGAGTTTAGGCCCTATGATTTGCACAAAAGAAGAAAAAAAAGGAGTTAAGAAGTAAATTCATAAATTAACATATTGTGCAAACCTAAAATTAATTTATAAGTATATAAGTAAATATTTGGGGACAGTATCCAAGTGTATATGAGCTTATTGACTAAATTGTGGTAGATTTGGGGGAGAATTCAAATAGTGTAATTCCTTAGGAAGAGTCATTCATAGTGGGGCCAGGAGTTTCGCCTAGTGTGGAGTACTTGCCTAGCATGCACAAAGACCTAGGTTCAACTCCTCCATGCCACATACATAGAAAAAGCCGGAAGTGGGGCTGTGGCTTGAGTGGTAGAGCTCTAACCTTGAGAAAGTCCAAGGACAGTGCTCAGACCTTGAGTTCAAAACCCAGGATTGGCAAAAAAAAAAAAAAGGAAAAGGAAAAGGAAGGAAGGAAGAAAGAAAGAAGGAGAGAAGGCAAGACTAACTCATCATGCAACAATAACAAAAAAATAAACCCCACCAGGAAATGGCTATTCAAAAGAATGGGATCAAGGGGATGGGCATTGAGAAATAAAGAGAAGAAGTAGGGGCAGGGATAGTATAGTCATAAAATTCAATGCATTTCATACAAAGTTAAGAAAATTGAGGGAAGCAGTAGAAAGGATGGGTGAGAAGGAGGACAGGAGTGACTGTAATCAATATATACTGTATTTATAATCTGTTTTGTTGAATGGCAACTCCTTTACAACTACATAAAGATAATCATGTTAATAACAATCATGCCTTCTACCTCACAGATTTCTGTGTGTCCAACATAAAGCCACTCAAGATAAATTGATGACTTTATTTTAATTTTTACAATGTTATTCATGTTTCATAATGTAAATCCAAGAGTATTTTTGGAACTCAAAAATACAAATAAGCAAATAAATAAAAAAGAGTGGTATACTAATAGAGGCCCATAAATAAAGGCTGGCTTATACACACTAGCAGCCTAAACCTATGAGTTTGGCCTGCATTTTTTTTTTTTACTGTGATCCTTAACTATAGTAGCTACAAGCAACGTATGATGGTGGCTCAGGTATGCCACTCACTTCAACCAATTGGATACTTCTCTTTTCAATTATTGTTGGACTTCATCTCTCAGTGTAGCCTCTCAGGCTTCATTTAAAAGCAGTTTTCTTTCACAGGCTGTTAGTACTAAAGACTCCTGGAACCAGGAGCTGGTGGCTCAGGAGGCTAAGGTCTGAGGATTCCACCTCAAAGTCAATTTGAACAGGAAAGTCCATGAACCTCTTATCTTCAATTAACAAGGAAGGGGAGGGGTAGCTATTCCGGAACATCCATATTTTTATTCCTTAGGAAGAAATTGAGTCTGTGAGAGGGGTTGCGTTTCTGTCTGAAATTGCTCAGATAATAGTGGCAGAGGCAAACTCTGAGTAGCCTCTCCACCCCCTGTCCTCACAGGCACACAGTACCTTCTTTATTTGAACTATTGCATCAGGAGCTGGAGAAGTGGTAGTTCACATATGTAACCCATGGCATCACGTTGTGAGCAGGAATGACAGGCACACTCCCAAAATAAAGCTCTAATGAGATATCTTGAGTGTCCAAAGCAAGCACAAAAGTGACTTAAGAAGGTCAAAAGGAGCCTCTGAGCCATGAATCCTCTTTGGCATATTAGGCCCACAGGGAGGGAGAGGATGTAAGCTTGAATGATGTCAGCCTGCTCAAACATCTCATTGTGGGCCCCAAGGGAGAGCTTTTATGGAACCCACCAGGCGGGGGCGCTCCTACCCATCTCCATGAGGTGTGGGGAGGGGAAAAGGGGTCATGCTTTAGCCTTAATTCTGTTTGTCTTTTTGTTGTTGGTGGTGGTGGTGGTGGTTGTAGGGCTTACACTCTGGGCCTGGGTGCTGTCCCTGAGCTCTTCAGCTCAAGGCTACTGCCCTACCCCTTGAGCCACAACCCCACTTCTGCTTTTCTAGTGATTAACTAGAGATAAGAGTCTCAGACTGGCTTTGAATCTTGATCCTCAAATCTCAGCCTTGTGAGTAGCTATGATTACAAGTGTGAGCCACACTGTCTGGCTGTTTATGTCATTTTCTTTTCTTTCTTTCTTTTCTTTCTTTCTTTCTTTCTTTCTTTCTTTTTTTTTTTTGGGTGGGTCATGGGGCCTAAACTCTGGAACTGGGTGCTGTCCCTGAGTTCTTCAGTTCAAGGCTATCACCCTACTCCTAGGCTTGAGCATTGTCCCAGAGCTCTTCAGCTCAAAGCTACCACCCTACCCCTAGAGCCACAGCCCCATTTCCCATTTTCTAGGGATTAACTGGAGATAAGAGTCTCATGGTCCTTTGTGCCCCAGCTGGCTTTGAACTTGGATCCTCAGATCTTAGCCTCCTGAGTAGCTAGGATTACAGGTGTGAGCTACTGCACCCCGGTATCATTTTCAATTTATGATTGCTTCCTTTTTTCTCTTTCAAAAGAGAACATTTTCTGCATGAAATGATGTACAATTCAGTGGATGTAGTTGCAGTAATCACGGAGACTGTGACACTGAATGCCTAGCTCCCCACAGCGTCTCATTGTGTGATAGGTCTGGCATTTGATTTTTTCCCAAGTAATAAACATGTTATTTGTAAGATCTGCATCTTCTGGAAGATGGTATGCTCTGATTTCTCAGACTGAACATTTGGTTGGCATTTCAAAGCATTTTGTTTTTATTTTATTTTATTTTTTCTGTAACTATCCAGCAACAACATGCAATTCATAGATTTAATTTAGGCATCAGGATTTGAGTCACTTGAGTGGCTGTGTTTGAGGAGGTCATCTAAACAAGTAACTGGTGATAATAGCTTTGTAGGAAAGTGGGTCTGGAAGCATTATGTTTCAGGTCTCATACCTTCATAAGTTAAGCTTCCCAAATCTTAGGAATCAGATGAATCAGAAATGGCCCACAAAGATTCTCTTTTCAGAGGCAAGATGGCATCACTGCTAAAAAGATATTCTTAGGAGAAGATCACAAAGTCTCAATAGCTATGTGCATATGCTCACATAAAATGATATTTAAAAATAAAGTTAACTGCTCCAAGATATGGAAACGGAAATGAGAGATATTTTTTGGTTGCTATTTTGCTTTGGGGGTTTTATTTATTTATTCTCATTTGTTGCTGCTTTTTCTTTCTGTATCTTTTTGCTGGTGTATATGTTCACCTGTATGGGGGAATGTGGTAAAGAGAAGCACAGGAATGGTGTGAAAAGAATGCAAACAATGTTAATCACAAGACATTATGTTGATAAGGAATTATACAATTTGAGGTGGAGGGGGATTAAGGGAAAAACTTGGAGAAAACAAAGGAAGGGGTGATACTTTTCAAAAGCAAATGTAATCATTACCTGACTTGTGTAACTGCAACCCCTTTGTATATCATCTTTGCAAATAACCATTTTTTAAAAAGCAAGAAAATATAATTAAAAAGAGATGGTATCCCAGAGTTTGATGACACAGTTGAACACAAACAGAAGGATTCACTCACAAATGTCTTTCTGGTTTATTTGTAGTTGGCTGAGTACAGTCCAGCTTAATGGGCCTCTGTAGTAATGTAAACTATTTCTCAGTTCTTGGTATTCAGTGGTCCTGATAATCCAAATAGAGTTAAAGGAAGAATCACCAATATTGGTGCCAATAAGATTTGCCTTTATCAAGTAGCATCCATCCATTCATTCTGGTAAGGTCAGAAGCACTATTAAAAGACAAACTTCCTAGGACTAAATCTGGGATGTCACTTGCTTCCTTATCCTCTCAGTTTTCTAGAGATGGTTTCCAAGGTGGTAGCGCTTGTACCTTCTCTTGTTCCTTCTCATTTAGTTCTTTGTCATTTTCCTGGAGGATTCAGGCTGTTCCTCTATCTGCTTCCAGTCTCTGTGTGATACATGAATTGCATGATCTCCTAGCCCCATTGCTTTTCACCTTCACCTGTCCTTTGTACCTAGACTCTTTCTCCTATTTCCTTCTCTTAACTTTCTTCTCCCCCCACTCACCCAGTAATGTAGAGAGCATGGTCGATGGCACAGGAAACAGGTAGGAGCGTGCTCTTGGGTTTACATAGCCATAGCCAATCTGAAGCTTGCAGTCAGCTTCTTGCCATTCATCCTTTTCTCTCTCAGTTTTTTATGCTACACTGCATGTGAACCTTCTCAACCCTTCAGCAATGACAAAACACCCCTAAAATGAATGACAGAAGACCCCTAAAATGATAGACTACCTAGAGCCAAGGATGCTGGGATACTTATTTCATCAAGGTAAGAATGCTGGCTTTCAGAGTGGTATCTAGCTTATTTCACTTAATATAATCTCCAGCTCCATCCCTGATATGAAAATGATAGGAATCTACTCTTTTTTAATGGGAGAATATTAGATTCCATTGTGTTTTCTCTGTGCATTCATCAACTGATGAACACTTAGGCTATTTCTGTACTATTTAAACTTGCTCTTCTGTGATGTAATTATCTTTCTATTCTCACTGAATATTCTCCACACCCTGTTTTCATCATTTCATATTTTTAATTAAAGGGAATTTTATCAGTGGTTTTGTCCATCATTGTGTTGAACTTTTTCAATTTTATTTGCTATTATAACAGTACGAGAATATGGATGTTTTATCCTATCATTGTTCCAATGAAACTAAGCACAATATCAAATTCTGGGACTCCTTCTTCCAAAAGGTTTGGCAAATATAGTAGATTGGATCTTTCATCTGTTTCTGCCTCTTTCTGGTGTGCCTTCCTGGGTGCAGAGCCTGTAAATTTACTTGTCCTCTCCATCAGATGTGCTTATGAAATACTCAGGCTCAAATTCACATCAAGTGGAGAGTGAATCAGGCAAGGATCCTTATTTTTCTAGCAGGCTTGATGTGGATCTGGAGCCAACAACTTTTGGAGTACAAGTTCTTTATTTTTTTTTTGCAAGTTCTGGGGCTTCACCTGGGGCCCTGGGTGCTATCCCTAAGCCCTCTTGTGCACAAGGCTAGCACTTCGCCACTTGAGTCACAGTGCCACTTCGGGATTTTTTCTGAATAGTTTATTGGTGATAAGAGTCTTAACAGACTTTTCTGTCTGGGCTGACTTCGAACGTGATCCTCAGATCGCAGTCTCCTGAGTAGTTAGAATTCCAGGCATGAGCTACTGGTGCCCGACAAGTCCTTGATTCTTTCACTATGATACGGCGGGTTGGCAGCCATTCATTGTTCTTGTCACTTTCTCATTCGTGCTTTTCCTCACAGTGCTAGAAGTAGTGATTACTTTTCTAGTAGTCTAGTTCTATGATATTCATTCTCTGCGTTCAACGTCAATAGCTTATTCAGCATCTATTTTCCTTAATGAATTTCTATTTATTACGAAGAACTAAGTAATGATGTGTAAAAACAAATTGATGTAAAGCAAGGTCATGAGCTGCGCTTGGTGAACACACCCTGTACTCCTAGCTACTCAGCCAGAAGAGCTCTGAGGACTGCGGTTCAAAGTGAGCTGAGTCTAGAGAGTCTGTGAGACTCTTATCTCCAGTTAGCCACCAAGAAGCTGGAAATGTGTCTTAAGAGATAGAATGCTTAGTCTTAACAAAAACAAAGCTAATGGACCCTGCCCAGGCTCTCAGTTCAAGCCCTAGAATTCCCACACACACAGACACACAAATTCACAACGACTTATTTAACAGGTTTTGAATGTCTCAAAAAGCTACGTTTTGTCATTGTTGATGTTATTTATTTAGTTGGTTGGGTTGGTGGGGTTGGGATACTACTGGGGTTTACACTTAACTTGTACTTACTTGGCTTGCTTGCTAGGCTGAGGCTCTACCATTTAAGCCATTTCTCCAGCCCTGCTTTTATTGATTGTTTTATTGATTTGAAATGGTGACCCTTTGAATCTCTTAAATAGCAAGGTTTACAGGTAGGAATCACTGGTGCTCGATTGATAAGCTATTTTTTTTCACACTTTTATACTGACATGTGTTATTTTCTTGTCTTAAATTTCATCACCATTCCTTTGTTGATGGATGGCCACATTTCTGTTTAATCAGAGATGTTCTCATGTCCCACTGAAGAACCATTTTCCAGTCAGTCCTATCAGCTTTAATCCTGCATTCCCATTTGACTTTCAAAATCCAACAGGTGGTTCTGGAGTGAATGAAGTAGAACTAAGATACTCTCCAACACACCCTAATTTCTAAACATAGAATTCATTTCTCTAGGGAAGAGAATTGAGCTTTCCTGATCCTTGATACTGAGGCATGACACATTCTCTGCCCAGTGACCACAACTGGCAAATGCTGTGGTGGTGGCATCTATGTGTTGACAGACCAAGGTAAGAATATCCACACAGCTGTAGATTCTGCTTCCTGTCTTCCCAAACCAGACTGGCCTACTGGCAAGTCCTGAGAGAAAAAAAAAATCTAGTTTGTGTCTTGTGTTCTGACCTTCCCCATAGCAAACTTAGCAGATGAATTTCCTTAGGAGAAGATGTCTGCAGCTAAGTAATTTCTTCTCCCACACTGGCCTACCACCACTAGGATCCCAAGTGCTTCAGAAAAGTTCCCTTGTTCTCAATATGTTCATCCTGCCACTGACTTCGTAACAGTCTCCTGGCCTCTCAGCTTTTCTGGTCTAGTGTTTTATGAATAAGTGTCTCTTCCTGTAGCCACCATGATCAATGGGTTTCTTCACCAACAGAAAATGGTTCCTCCTACATCCAACCTGGAAAAGGCATGTATCCAAGTTCTCATGACTTCGATTTAGTGTCCCTGTGAAAAACTGTATTTTAAGGGATCGTTGGCAGGCCTGACCCTCTCAGCCCCAATGTGTCCCCTCCCCCATAGGTATTAATTTGAACAATGATGACGCTGTGGTGTTGCTCACTGGCTGGGCTCTCAGTCCCGGTAAAGTAGAAAGCAATCAAAGACCCAGCAAACTGTTCAGATGGTTTCCGATGTCAGTCAGGTGATGTGGCAGAGCAAGAATGGTTTTGTCTTTCCCAGCATGTGGTTCTTCCCAAAGAGCAATGTTGATACATAAAACAGATGGTGCAGTGCAGATGTGTAATTGTGACTTCTTGTTATACTAACAGTCAGAATCAGTAGGAAGTTTAGTAAGTCAGCGGTGTCCAAAAGCCCTCTCCACACATCTAACCAATCTGTACAGTCACTCCAAAAGATGCTAACTTAATTCTTTTTGTTCCTATGGACATTATTTTGTACTGTCCCATCTTTGTATCCAGTGGTCCTACAAAATGAGACCAGCAGATTGCAAGGCTGTGATATTTTATTCACTGCTTTTTTTTCTACAGGATTTTTATAAAGTACATAGAGGTTAGCATAGCAGTATATAAACATCGTTTACAAATATGTACATGTATATTGGGGTGTATTTATTGTAAATATTGTTGCTATTGTTATTTTTGGACTGAGGATTGAACTGGGCCTCATTCTGTTTCTCGTGATTTATAAGGTGATGTACAGAGTGGTTACAGTTATGCCAGATAGAGAGTACATTTGTTTTCGAACAGTGTCATCTCTTCCTTCGCTTCCTCCCAGGTTTTCCTATTCCACTCCCAAACAAGTCTCATAATTCATTTTCAACATGGTGACTAGTGAGTACCACTGGTGCATTAGTATGTCTCGTCCCTCCGTTTCTGTTGAGTCTCATTCTTGCTAGGTAAATACGGTATCAAACTAAGAAGGTATTAAAATGTGATCGTGATCTGTGATCAAAGGCTGGAAAAAAACTGTTTTAATCATTGTATCCTATCAAATGTAAAACTTTTTAAAGCATCAGAATGTACTTTTGATTTCTTTTTAATGGTGTTGTGATCATTTTTCACTTCTTGTTAGAAAAAATAGAAAGAACAAAAGTTATTAATTTAATAGCATTTTCAAATTGCCCCATATCTCATCACAGTGGGCTTATAGCCATGTGAAAAGTTCCAGTATATTGATACATGTGCTGTATATACCTTCTGCGCATACATTTATAGATTCTTTACAATTATTATGCAAGCTCCATAGGGGTTCTAAAGCAAACAGTAAATTTTGATATGCTTTATAAGATATTAGGTTCCCAGCCCTACACATATCTGACAATTTATTTGTATAAAAAGGATGGATGCGAGATGGAATCCCACCTGTTTTCTTCCTTTCTCCTGCCCCTTAGTGCTAGTGTTCTACTTTGGCTTTCTTGCTCAGGGCTGGTACTTTACCCCTTGGACTATGTTTCCAATCTGGCATTTGCTGGTATTGGAGACAGTTCTGGTAGACTTTTCTTTGTCAGGTTGGCCTTGAATCTGGACCTTACAGGTCTCAACTGTCTGAGTAGCTAGGAATACTTCTTTGGGGGAGGGAGGGAGGGGAGGTATCATTAATACACCATGCAATGGAAATCTTACATGTAGAGTTAAGTCAAAATTTCCAACATTATATTGTGGAAAAATAAAAATTTTTTATCGGTCCTGGGGCTTGAACCTAGGGCCTGGGAACTGTCATTGGATACATTTTGTTCAAGGCTAGAGTTCTGCCACTTGAGCCACAGTGCCATTTCAGGCATTTTCTGTGTATGTGGTCAAGGACTCAAACCCGGGGCTTTATGCATCTAGGCAAATGTTCTACCAATTGGCTCCTTGCCAATTGTGCAAAACATGCATTAAAAACTTGAAAGGAAGGATGGGTGTGGATTGTTTAAAACAAGAGGGAAATGATAAACATGAATCCCAGTAGAGAATTAATATATCATTCAGAAAATTCTCTTTAACAGACCAGCATAAGAAAGTGAAGTTTCTGAGGCTTCTCAGAAACACCACATAGGGAAAGGAATCCTAAGCATTAATTCTGTGCTGCTTTCCTTTTACAAATATGCGCACTGATCTTTATTACCTTAACCTTTCAGATAAAGATATGTGAAATTAGAATGAGGGTCATGCCCTTCCTCTTTATGAAGTGAGGATAAGGAACTATATCAGTACCTGAGTACTCCAGGGGCTGCAATTAATAAGAATGAAGCTGACAGCCAAAGGATTACATTCATCTCGTTCAGTCACAGTGAGGAATGAGACTGAACACATAAATGAACCAAGACTTCTTTCTGGCTGTGACGACTGGAAAGGGAACAACATGTGGTCACCAGCCCTATACTATATGAGGTACAAATTGTCTTATTTTTATTTTCTTGTCATTTTGATTGTGTTTATTTGTTTTTCCGGAAGCTGCTGGCCATACCTTTGCAATGTAGTATATACAGTGAAGATAGAATATTTTCTTTTTGTGTGTGTGTGACCAGAGCAGACTTTCTTTGTGTTCTTTTATTTGCTAAACTTTTTTTGTGAAGCATCAGAATTTAATTTAAAATACTGTAAAAAAGAAAATGTGTGTGGTAAATTAATCATCCTTTGCTGAAATCATTTTGGCAAATGAACTTATGGTCCAAAAATACCATCTCGATGCTTAAATATTATTTGTAACTGTTTCCTAGGGCCTGAACGCCTGTAAATGCACTCTTGGATCTTGTGTCTAGGTGAAGTCACTGAGGTACACTGTCCAGAAGTCAAATATCTTATTCCTACTGCCTGGAAATTCCTCCCATCTCTGACCCCAGCAATTCAACTCTACTTATATTTTCAAAATCTACTTAAATGACACTTCTTTGAAGCCCTTTGGGCTCCATTAAAATTAGACTGTCTCATTACATACTATATCTTTCCTTCTGCATACAGTCTGTGATAATCTTCCTACATATTTGTCATGATTAGGATGAAGTATCCACAAATTCTCTAATGCATACTATTTATAGGAAAAACTTTTGAGGAAGTGATTGTACTATGGCAAGGGCTCTGATCTCATCAATGGGTTTATCTATTGATGATTTCCTGGTTTAATGGACTATTGCTAGATGACAGAAATTTAGGAGGTGAAACATCTTCCTCTCTCTCTCTCTCTCTCTCTCTCTCTCTCTCTCTCTCTCTCTCTCTCTCTCTCTCTCTCTCTCTCTCTCTCTCTCTCTCTCCTTCATGATCACCATGAGTTGAGCTGTTTTGCTCTTGCTCTGTCATATACCCCCATCAGAATGCTGTGCCTCTCCACAGTCTAGAAACAACGGTGGCCCATGAGCATATATTTGTATTACTTCTTTTTTCATGTAAGATGAACAAGTCAGGGTTTGAATCTATGTCTGCAGGAGGTTATATTTTAGGTGACTATAGGGCTACACATTTTAGACAGAGAAAGTCACTCTTGGTTGCTTTACTATAAAGTTAGTACACATTATTATTCTTAAGGAGAAACTTTCAAAAATCTGCATTACTTTGAGAAATTAGTATGGCTAAAATATCATCTTAAAAGAATGAAATAATTTCAAAAATGAGGGTCTGGTTTGTTGAGAAAATATTATATAAAGGTCAGTGGTTCAATCCCAGGTTTCAGCACCAATGTAAGCAAACCATGGCACAGGACCACACACAGGCAGGACAGGAGGAGAATGAAAGAGTTTATTAGTGGGGCCATGTTGTCCCCTGGCAGGTGGGGAGAGAGGGGGGAGGGAGAGAGGGAGAGAGAGAGAGAGAGAGAGAGAGAGAGGATTGCACTGCACAACCCAGTAAGTAGGAGAGAGAATGGGGGAGGAGGAAAGGCCATTTGGATGGGGAATCAAGTAGGAGGGAGGAGAGACCACTCGAGAGCTCCAGGAGAGGGTGAAATTACAGGCTTCCTTGGGGAAATGCAATGAGAGGGGCTGAGGAACCCCTGTGGGTGAATATAACTAACATTATTGAAGCAACCATTTACCTGGAGAATTAGTGAGTTATAAATCAACACTTCCACCCACCCAAACAAACAAACAACATCGTAGTACCAGGAAGAGCAACTGGGGTTCACACTCTTGGTTTAAGAAAGAAAATGGTTATATGCTGGATACCTTTGTGAACTGAGGTTGTGGCTCAAGTGGTAGAGCACTAGAATGCAATCCTGGGGGCTGGGGGTAAGAATACCTTAAGTAAGTTAAGACAACATACAATTCAAGAGCTCACAGAACCTCAGTAGTCTTTCCCCAAGACTATGCCAATAAATAGTAGGAATCCAAAGTTATTTTCAATACGTAAAAACCCCAAGAATCATCCACCTTCAGTAAAATGACAAATGTTCAATTCCTCTTGATTTTGACTGAATTAAATTCATTCAGCATGATGACTTACGTTGATCAGTCATTTTATTTAGCTGAAAATCTGTTATATCCAACTGATGAAACAAGAAGTCTACTTATTATGTTATAAATGTAGAAGGCTCTCCATACACAATCTCTCAAATGCACTAAGGCTGATAGGAAAATACCTGGAAAACAATCCTTGGTAACAAGGACATGGATCCTCAAATCAGCCTCCAGGAAGAGTAGAATGGATGTCTAGCCTTGCCAAGTAACATCACCATTTTCATTCTGGAAAGTGGCATAAATTAGGAAATAAGCAATGAAAATCAGCACTTACAGTTGGCCTATTAAAAAGCCTTAATTAGTAATAGCTTCTGGGGAGGTCCTAAGGGTATGACATATGTTCTATAGAAATATAAATTAGGAACTTCCAGGCAACCTAGGAAATTAATTAGTTTGCCTAATTCCCATCAAATGGATTTGCCTCCTGCATTACAGAAAAATTAGGTACTGTCAACAGGAATTTCTTTAGCTTTCCTATACCCCACTATCAACTGGCTAAGGTTGACCCGAAGGAGTTCAAGCCTCCTTTGTCTTTGAATCCCATTCTCCAAGTCAAATTGGAAATATTTTACTGATGGATTATCTCTTCTTTGACCATCAGTCTTCATTCTTTGCTTGTCTGGCATTCGGAGCTCATTGACTCTTTGCCATCAATACTTAAATATAGTAAAATCTCTCAACTCTGAAAGTAAATAAACAAAAAGTTTGTCACCCCATAGTATTTTTCAGGTACTGATCTTTCTCTTCTTTTACTGAAAAGCTTGTCTACACTTTCTGGTTCCACCTTGTTACTGTTTACTGCTCCTCGGCACATCTAAAGGCTAAATTCCTCAGCGCTGGCTCTCCCAACAGAAATGGTTCTTACCCAAAGCATCACCAATATTCTTACCAGAGAATTTGACATCCATTTCTCCATGTGTATCTCATTTGGCTTCTAGGAATTCTCAGAAAATAATGGAGTCCTTTCTTTATTCGGGCTTCAGAAAATATTCATCATCTATTAAAGACAAGCACTGTTTTATGTATTAGAAGAAAGCAAGACTTTAATGCACTTTATTCATGGCATCAATGGTAAGAGCTATTTTTTTCTTTTTACATGTGTGTGCTGATGCTGGAATGGAACTTGGGACCTGGGCACTGTATCTGAACTCTTTTTTGCTCTAGGCTGTTGCTCTACTACTTGACCCACAGCTCTACTTCCAGATTTATGGCTGATTAGTTGGAGATAAGTCTTTTCCTGCCCAGGCTGACTTTAAACTATGATCCTTAGTTCTGAGTCAGCTGAGTAGCTAGGATGACAGGCATGAGCTACTTGTGCTCAGCAAAATTTTCTTGAGTTGCTTCTATCTTAGCCTCTCCTATCTGTGTGACTTTCTGAATTCTTTCTCCTTTTATCCTGTGAATGTTCTGTTAGTTCCATCTTGTGAATGTTCTGTGCTCCATTCCCATTCAATGGGGGTGATCTCACCCAATTTTATGACTTCAGTTATCACCCAATGTTCTCAATATGACTTGAAAGTGCACATATCTATTCTGAACTTCTGATCCATTTTATGCTTCCCTCTATGTTGCCCCCGGATAATCCTGTAAATTGTTCCAATTCACTGTGTGCAAACTGATGTTTTCTCAGCAGGGACACCACTATTCCCACAATCCTCTTAACCAGAATCCCAATCGTGACAGGTGATTCTTCCCTCCTTCCTTCTCATCTTCGCAGATGAAATTGTTTGGGGTTTAAGGTGAATGTATATATCAAAGAGAACTACTTTGCGACATTAGAAACCCTTAAATAAGGGGCAACTGTAGCAGGGCTTAAATTCAGATTCATTGAAGATTTCATGGTTAAAAGAAGGCTTTGGGAAAATATCTCTAGTTTGCAGCAATTGAAAAGAGAATGTGTGCATGTGTGTGTAGAGAAAGGAAGAAACATTAGTGTTTGTAAGTTAATAAATTCCAGGGGTCTTCAGGATTATCCTCATCTGAACAGAAAGATGAAGAGAATCATTCTAAGGACGGAGTGGAAACCTAAGAAAGTGGACAGAGTGGCTGCAGATTGGTAGGCTCCCCCAAAGTAGAGTAGTAAGAGCAGACAAGAAAATATGATGGGTAGAAGTAGTACTGAGACAGACAGGCTTTCTATTTTTGATGGTGGGAGCATAGCTAACTAGGGATTTCCTCTCATAAAGAACTGGGAATATATAACATGATCTTACCATGAACATATCTCCCACTCAAAATTGATTGCCATCTTGCTTTATTTTTACTTCTAAAAAGAATAGGATTTTTGTTTGTCTGAGTTCTTGACTTCTTGATCCTATACACTGCTACTTGAAGGTGTCACTTACCTTATTCTAACGTTTATATACCTTCTCTTTCTTTCTACCATGTCTCCTCTTTGTTATACGTATCTAATGAAAGGAAGCTACAGAGATGGGGCAGTAGACTTGGGGAGGGTGGAAAGATCCTGACAGTCACTGGAGAATTTCCTAGGTAATCTGCAGTTTCCATATGGACACTGATGCTTCTACTGGACTCCAAGACGCAGTAAGGCAAAAGATAAATCAAATGATCTCACTCACTTTAAATATTTAGGAATAGCAAAGACATGTTTGTCTGTGAAAGTTCAGGAAAAGCTTGGTTTCTAAAAAGGCATTTCTCTAGGGAAATATTTATTCATCTAAAAAACGTTAACATGTTCAAAGAATTCTAATAATTTAGGCAGCATCAACCAAAGAATGTTAGCATCTAGCTATTTATGAAATAGTTGAAATTAGCCCAGCAAAGTTCTTTTTGAAGATCCAAAATGGTGCCAATTGAAAAAATAATGCCAAGTGTGGGAAAATCTCGAGGCACTGATATAAGTGTATTTTCTGTTAAATAGGTTATGAAAAACAACAAAAATATTAAGTATTTCAAAGGAAAATAATGGAAGGAATCTAAAATTCCCAGTTTCCCCCAGAATAAGTCCAGTAAGATTTGTATGAGGTTTAATCTCTTCCTGTCTTATAATAAGTCACTTGGACATGACAATTTTTTAAAAAGTAATCTTTCAAACTAGATTCAATTAGGGTTAGAGCACTGAAGGTGAATATCGTTTAACTAAATTAAGAAATTGCACACGATATGGACAGTGAGCCAATTCCAACCTGCTGTTTATTCTTTTCTTTTTTCCATTCTTTCTTTCCTTTCTTCCTTCCTTTCCTTCCTTGCTTCCTTCTTTTCCTCCTTCCTGCCTTCCCTTCCTTCCTTTCTTTTTTCTTTTCCTCCTTCCTTCTCTTTCTTTCTTTTTCTTTCTTTCTTCCTTTCCTTCCTTTCTTTCCCTCCATGGCCAATGATCTAAGAATAGCCTTTAAATTGTTAAATGGTTTCACTTGACATGACTACATAAGTACCATCATAATAACTTTTATGGTGATTCTTAGGCAGTCAAGCCTTAAATATTTATGACTTGAGTCTTTCCAGGAAACGTTTGCCAAATTCTAAACTAAATGATCGTAAGACTTGGAAAATAAGAAGAGAAGGAAAACATGGAGTAGGTAAGGCTATATTTTTAGGTATAAAATGGAATGTGATTGGAAAACTGTTTAACCTCCAATATAAATTCATTAATACTATTTTTTCTGCCCTGCATTTTATTGTTCACCTTTGTAATGACTTAAAAAAATCAGTAGTGAATGAAAGAATCTCTAGGATATGGAAAGAAGAGCTTTGTCTTGAGTGATCACTGTTCTTAATGAACTATGTTATTTTTCTTCTCCTTTGTTGCCCTTTGATTAATCTCATATTGTTACTGTGTCTGACTTTGTTACCTGGTATATTATATATACGTTTATTTGAAATAGGAAAAGGAAGGGGAGAAAACAAGATGATTGGGAGGGGGAGGGGGAGGCAAATGGGGACAAAAACGTAAGAAGGGTATCAGTGTGTGAGAAGTAATGCACCTACTATCTGGCGAATGTAACTGTAACCCCTTAATATATTACCTCAATAATAAAAGATGCAATGAAAAGCAAAACAAAAAAATCAGTACTATATGTTTGCCGATGACTGGCAGGCACAGGGATCCACCTTTGATCCTATCTAGCTTTCATGGTTCACTGGTACTGACTGTGGTTCCAGTGATAGTGAAGGTGATGAATGAAACACAGGTAACAAGGCAAGGACTGTTGGTAAGCTTGCTACTGAAGATGGTGAGTTCTCAGGCTTCGATAAACAGCTGTTCTGTGAACCAAAGATGAGTATTATGCTTAACTGCAAAAGGTAAAGATAATGGATCTTCTTAGAGATAATAACATTTTTGCTGGATAAGTCCAAATACAAGTAGTGAGCCATCCAATGTTTGTAAAAGAAAAGACACATGATACCATCCTGAGGTAAAATCCAAACCTCTGAAGAAGGAGAAGGAGGAGGAGGAGGAGGAGGAGGAGGAGGAGGAGGAGGAGGAGGAGGAGGAGGAGGAGGAGGAGGAGGAGGAGAAGGACAGATAGAGCATATCCCAGTGGTGAGTATCTATCAAGCACACCATACCCTGAGTTTCAGCCCTAATACCACCAAGCCTAAAAACAAAATAAAATGTCAGAACTTCCATAAGTAAGATTATTCAGCCACTGAAACTTTGAACTTCCCATGGGCATAGGGAAATCTTTTCCTGAAATCTGTGTGGGATATGGCCACACAGGCTCTGATTGCTTCTGAAAGAGAATGACTCCTGGGTGAATGTGGAGGGGTTGGTTTTAGCGAGTGTTTTCTATTGGACCTTCTTGGGGCCATATACTTTTAAGTAACAACAGAGTTCTGTGCTAAAAGGTGCTCTTTCTCTTACTCATACTCTTAATAAAGTTACTGCTCTGTTTCTCATTATAGCCAGACAAGCTGAAACAGAGCAGTTAAGCAACTCAACTAAGGCTACACCCCTACTGCTGCTTCAATTACATATTTCATTCCCTGATACTGATTGACACTCAATTTTTTATTATTGCTCAGTTTTGTAATTATTCTTCTTTATGTTCATTTTCAGGGCTTTATCGTGGTATATATAATACAAGATAAACTGTAAATGTATTATATAAACTATACATGAGTAAACTGTAAAAATTTCAGTGCATTTCTTGACCTATGTGTATATCTGTGAAATCACCATCATAATCAAAATAATAAATATATCCACCTTTGGATAGTTATTCTATTCTATTTGTTTGGAAAAGGAAGTCACAGTCCAATAGAAGAATTTATTCAGGTTTTATTTTAAAGATAATATTGAACAAAGCATTATAACACACACTATTATTTCATCTTGATTTTCGAATGTTTGTTACCTTTATCTTTTATTTAGTGGGGAGGAAGTTTAGCAAGGAAATGAAAGCTGCAGAATACTTTCCATACACACAATTCCTTTCACCCAATAGTTCTTACTGTACTTGTCTGAATTAATTATTGTGTTGACATTGAAAAGAAGCAGTTAGTTGCTGGGCACAGTGGCTCATGCCTGTAATCCTAGCTACTCAGGAGGCTAAGATCTGAGGATCGCAGTTAAAAGCCAGTCCAGGCACTAAAGTCTGTGTGACTTTTATCTTCAATTGACCGCTTGAAAACTGGAAGTGTTGCTGCGGCTCAAAGGGTAGCCTTGAGATGAAGAGCTCAGGGACAGTGCCCAGCCCCAGAGTTCAAGCCCCACAACTGGGGAGGAAAAAAAGCAGTTGCTAATTTTAGCATTTCTTCTACACTTATTAGCTAAAAATCTAAGAAGAGCTTCTTTCCATATACACACATTTTAATTTTTAATTCAGTCACTTTTTCTAAACCTTGCATCACTGCCCTTATCCTGTGTGACACACACAACTCATATTTCAAATTTGGCCTGATCCCTAAATTCATTTCAAATATTTGCATTAAAGCCTGCATGGTGACTCACTCCTGTAATCCTAGCTACTCAAGAGGCTGAGATTTGAAGATCAAGATTTAAAGCTGGCCCGAGCATGAAAGGACTCTAGAGGTTAATTAGATTAACCTCTAGAAAATGGGAAGTAGGGCTTGGCTCTGGGTAGCTCAGGGACAGCTCCCAGGATAAGTTCAAGCTCCATGACCCACAATAATAATAATAATACATATATATATTTGCACTAGTCTTTGGGAATTATCCTCCTTTCTGACACAAATAGATGTTCCAGATTCTTGTACTTTCACAAACACATCATACTTTTCTGTTCTTAATTGTACATATATCTTAGAGTTTTTCCAATTGAAAACATCTTCTGTCTGACAGATCCATAGTATGTATTTTACTGCATTGATTTTTTTTAAAGCCTGTTCTCATTCTGGACTTGAAGATATGTTACATGTGTCTTTGCATACCTGTGTATTGTTAGAATAGATTTCCCAAGACAAAATTACTAAGCCAATGAGATGCATGTCTAATTGCCCTTAATTTTTTCCAGATTCACCCTGCAGGGCTAGACAATTTTACAGTTCTCCTTCCACTGCAAGAGAGTCCAATATATATTCCCTTATGTGGCATTATAGGTTCATCCCTCTGAGATTTACCTGTTGTAAGAACGCCACTTGGCTTTCTGGTTTTGACTTGTATGTCTCTCTTTATAAAACAAGTTGAGCATAATATCATTTATTCATGATTTATTTGTATTTCCTGTTCATGCCCGTCCATATTCTTATTATTCTGTTGGTTTTTTTGGTCTTCTTATCTCCATTTCTCAAAAGGCTTTATATATTAAAGATATTTGTCTGTGATATAGGTTGAAAACAAATTGTCATAATTTACCACTTGTGGAGTTTTTTGCATACTTTTTTTTCTCTTTTGCATTGTAGAAATTTAACTTGTTTTTATTGAATTAAATTTTCTTCTTTGCTTTGCTATAGACTCTGCATTTTGGGAATTAACTTTAAAGTCTTATTTTTTCTTTTAGTCTTTTATTCACCCTACTTACATATTTGATCAACTTTTAGTGTATCTAGTTAGTAAACTATAAGATGTATGTCCAGCGTTGACTTTTTCTAAATAAATACTTAGATTCCCCAAGTCTATCTAGGTAAGCACTGGTGGTATGCACAGCAAAATCTGGAAGTAGAACTGTGACACAAGCAGTAGAGTGCTAGACTTGAGGGCAAGAAAAAAGTTAAGGAATGAGTCCCAGACCCTGAGTTCAAGCCCAAGTACTGACAAACCCCACTGAGCTGATCTGTACCTTCATCACTTACAGAATTAGGGTATATTTTGGGTTTTCAGAGCTTTCTGTTCTCTTATACTGACCTGTCAGTATTTAATGCTTTAATTAGTGTGACTTTATTCTATATTTTAGTATTTATTTAAGCCTGTACTATTTTAGTTTGATCTGGCTTTCCTTGCTTGTTTATTTTTTCCAAATAAACTTAAGATCAGTTTCTTGGATTTAAGAAAAAAAATGACTTGGTATTTCCCTTGAGATCTCACTAATTTGAGATCACAAAGTATTTTAGGACAATAACAAACAATGTTACTGACTCATGTAGATATAGGGGTAACACATTCCTGAATTTTATAGTGTTCCTTTGAAAATTATTACCAGTGAATCATTACCAGTGAATTATTAAGTTATAAATGATAAAATTCCATGGGCACACATAGAAAACCAGGATTCGGTGGTATGGTAGTTCGAATGGAGTCCCTCTGAAAAGGTGTGTCCATTCAGAACCTGTAAATAGGACCTTATTTGGAAATGGATATTTGCAGATGTAATTAAGAGTATTGAGGTGAGACTATCATCGATTACATTGGGTTCTAAACCCGCTAATAAATATTCTTAAAGGAAAAGGAAAAAAAGGGAAAAGCAGAGAAGGGAAATTAATATGAAGACAGCACATGATACAAGAGTGCTATAGCTACATAAACCACAGAATGATGAAAGAGAGTCATCATAAGCTAAGGGAAGGACTTGGGAAGACCCCTCTTAATAACTTTACTTCACACTCACTGTCTCAAGAAGTGGGAGAGAATAATATGAAAGCCCTAGGGAATGGGTACAGGTCAGAGGACAGAACAGAGGCATAGGCTAAGGCAAAGGTGCGAGACAAGTCAGAAACAGTGACAGAGACAACCCGGCAGTGCCTCATTTCTCAGATAACTCAGGCTTAAATTCTATTATCTCTTGAATGGCTAGACATAAAACCTTCTTGATTCCTGGCATCTAGCCTTCTCATATTTTTGGAAACAGGTACAATATTGGCCCATTCATCTAGTTTTCTGGGAAGTTAGCCATTCTTCCAGATTCCTCAGATGTCCTTCTAGAAATAGTTTTTAAATGAATTCATTTTTATGTAATTCCATAAGCCTAGATCTATGGATTAAAAAAACAGGTCGTTAATACTAAAGAATATGCATATATTTAGTGTCATCAGTGATTCTGAAGTTCCGGTTTTGATCAACATACAGGCCAATTAATTTTACATTGCCCTAAGACTTTTTGCTGACTGCACTTAAGTCCACACTACACCTTTGTTCATTAGTATGATTAAGAGCATGTGGTTGAATGAATGCAGACGCAGTCATTGTGAAGAAGGAATAACTGTAAAGGGCACAGAGATTTGCTTACTCACCAACCTTTGAACGTCCTTCTACTGTGATTCCCTTCTTTCCAAATGATAAATCCAGAAGCTGCCTTTCCCAGGTTTGATTGCTGCTATGATTTGCTGATTCCAATCATCTATGCATTTATGGATGAATGTGGAAGGCAAAGCGTGATCAAGTGCTAGGCTTGAGGACACAGCTACTGTTTACAGTTGGCAAGTACAGACATGGGCTGTGTTCTGCAGTAAATTGTGGTTTCCAGCTTTATGAGAATAAAGGTGGAGTACCCACCTCCATGTGCTGAGTATCTTGCATATTTGGCAGGTGTTGTATGACTTCACTGTGATGTTAGCGGTTTCCTAATTCCTGTATTGCCTCTTCTGGGCTAGGTGGCTTAAAATCAAGTGGTGTCTTCCAAATTCCCCATCATCCCCATTAGTAGCTTATCTTGAGGGGGTGGATTTCTTGGTAGAGGCCTAGTCTGAGTCCATTCTTTCTAATAATTTTGTAAGCATCTATTTTTCAAGATCTAAATCTCTTATTTAAATACTTGAAGAAGCTAGACACCAGGTGGCTCATGCATGTAATCCTGGCTACTCAGGAGGATGAGATCTGAGGATCAAGGTTGAAAGCCACACTGGGAAGGAAAGTCTGTGAGACCCTTGTCTCCTATTAACCACCAAAGAGCTAGAATTAAAGCTGTGGCCCAAGAGGTAGAGTACCAACCTTGAGCACAAAAGTTTAGGGACAGTATCCAGGCTCCAGAACTGATACAAAAGAAAGAAAACCCCAAATCTAGAGATATTTCATCTTTGCCAACTTGCTGATGGGTAGGATTCAGGTTTCAAGTTCTGATTCAGTTGTATAATCTTGTGAGAAGTGCACGTTCTTATGACTATCAGATCTGACACTTTTGCTCAAGGCTAATGCCCTGCCACTTGAGCCGCAGAACCACTTTTGCCTTTTTCTGAGTATGTGATATCAAGGAATCGAACCCAGAGCTCTGTGCATGCTAGGGAGCACTCTTCCAGTAGACCATGTGCCCATGAACATACTTCTTATTGGTTTTATTCTCTCCCTTGGCTTTCTTTTCCACCTCTCCCAGAATATCTTCTATTTTCTCCAACAAATGCCTTGTAGCTCTGTTCTCAAATCAAGAGACCCAAAGGAGCAAAACAATGAACATGGAATTTTTTTATAATGAAGGGAAACATTGTGTTTTATGCTCTTGTTGCAAGAGGTTGTCCATTTTATCAAGATGTCAAATACATGTCAAAAAAGTTATCACTCCTTAAAGTTTTTGTTTGCTTTCGTTTTACTTGACTTGAAGCTATCAACCTTTATTTCCTGTGAGACCTGAAGAGTTAATACAGAAATATTTTCATTCCTTTAACTCTTCATGAAATCTGCACAGCAGAACCAGAAAGTAGGCTCCGAATAGCAAGCCAAACACAACGAAACATAGCACAAAAAGCCAACAACTATGTAACCTGAAAGAAATGCCTGCTAATTACTTTCAAGGTCATATTTTCCCACACTGTGAAGCTCAGGGACCTTCCTAGTGTTTGGATAAAGGTGGAAAAGGTAGGTAGTGAGGCAAAGAACACAGAGAACACAGGGTGAGGGTTTGGCTAATGCTAGCAGTTTCCCTCACCTACAGAACCATAAAAACAGTGGCTATCTGGAGGGACATGGTGATTAATTTCACATAAGACTACCAAGCTCCAGAAAAGCGCACATTGTCTATCAATCCTCTGTTGAACTCTACAAGGTTCCCCAGTAGCCATATAGCCTATTGGTGTGACAATTTCTATGAGAGAGGCCAAGAGAAACTCTACCTTCTGAAACAAGGCAGGGAGGTCAAGACACTCCTGGGATTGTGTTGCTATGAAGAATAAACCTTGCCTTTGAATATATCATCTTCCAGCACATAAAACTGCCTTGAAATTGCCTAGAGAGCCAGAAGAGCAGTGAAAACATTCCTGTGGTTACAGGATCAGACTGTTGTTACTAATAGTAATTGCTGAATTCCAGTGCTAACAATCTAGACTCTATAGTTAATTTCGCAGAAATTCCCTATCATGGGTACAATTTTCCATCGCATTTTGCAGATGAGGAAGCTGTGTTGCACAAAGGTAAGGATTGTAAGATGCCACTATTCTTCTGATATCTAAGTTGTATTACACTCTTAAGAATAACACACACAGCATAACCTCTTACTATGACTGTGTAGAACACAAGCAATGAGAGGCACGTTTGAAACTGAACAAAAACAGATTAGGAATGTTATCAGGTGGTAGTGTTAAGGATGATTAATTGCCTCCTATAAAAATATGACATTATTAATCATCCTGATGTTTTCTTTTCCCCCCCTCTCACTGATATCTAGCTAGAATCTTAGATTTGCAAGGCAAGAACATCTAATTCTTCTTTTAATGTTGTTACAGGAATAGTCTTTGTTTATGCTTTTTCTTGCTCACCAGGAGGACAGATTCATTTGGTGTCATTTCTTGTTCTCATTACAACCTTTATCACAAATAATATGGTACCGTATTGAAATTTTAATAGCTCATATATTCTGTGAAACATGATGGCAATAAACTGTAATGTTTTGACCTCAGCTTTTTAATATTTGATGCATTGTCCTTTCCCAACCCCCCTGGCTCCCACCATTCTTCACCCTCCTTCAAAAGAGATGGTGTTGAATGGATAGTCACTCAAAGCAGGAAAAATTACCAAGTAGAATATATCTGTTTATGATCCTATTAAATGTGAGTCATCATGCATGTTCCATTTTGGAAAGAACAAATCATTTCTCTCCATGGGAGAGAATGCAAAACAGGAAAACTTACAAGCATGTTTAATAGGAGTACAAGAATTAAAAAAAAATGTAACACGTTCATTCAAGAGACAATGGCTAAAGCAAGTGCTGGAAGTGCTCTGCAGTGACAGCGCTCTCCTTCTCATAATTAATTATGTCTATTGTTGACAAAGTGAAAAACATTAAAAGGTGATTCATAGGCAAATTCAACATCAAAGACAAGCTTTAGTATTGAGTTCAAGCCTGTAAGGGACTCAGGTGTGACCCACACAGCATTGTATAGCTTTTAGGAACATAAAACCAAGAACGACGGAGGCTGTCATGAGTAGTTGCATGGCTTGCTTGCTTTCTAGTTGTATCTGTCACTGGCTATTTGGTGATAGGATTCAAAAATCAAAATATACAATAATTTTCACAACCATCTCCCTTGAAAAATGAAAAGCTGGTGTCTAGTACCTAATTATGTATCTGTCATTTTTTTTTTACCAAGTAGTAATGTCATAATGAAAAGCTTGACCACAAAGCTTGCTGAAGTTCAAAAAGAAGTCCCTAGGAAAGTAGAAGGTGATGACAGAGGAAAGGGGGTTGAATTACCTAGGAGCATTGACTATGTTTACTTGACCTTTGGGGCTCCTTCAAACTAGCAACTCCCTCTTTCTTTGCTGTAGTCTCAAGTTTACTTAATCATGCAGCATACTTCATGTTCCAGTATAAGCAGATGTCAGTTTATTAATTTATTAAGAGAAATATTGCTGCACAATGGCTTGAGGGCTTAAAGGAGAAGTCTCTCGTAGTAAGGAAATTCCTTCCAGGGACTAGATATGGCAAGTCCATAGAGTAAGCTACCCTACCCACTTTTATCAGTGTTTCTTTACATTATTGACGACCAACTTGCAATGTAGACACTGCGATCGATTTATTACTATGGTATACACTATGAAAAACTTACCTTTCCCTCTTCCTATCCCCCTTCTTTTGCTTTGGACCTCAAAGTACATTTTATGTTTAAAACACGTCTGTGGATGTCTAATCCAGCTTTTGAGTTTGTATCACAGAACAGTTATCACTGATACAGGCAGAGAAAAGTGGCCCTGGTGAAAAAGTTTGGAAAATACTATGCACTATATACCACTATTAGTGATTCATAGAGTACGATATCCCAATTGTTCCTATATCAGTTTGTTAAATGAATGTTTCCTAAATTTCCTATCTTGGGAAGTCTTCAACTTTGTAACCTATAATAGGAAACAATCATCTAATCCATCTGCCACATACTTTTCCCACTCAGAGTCCTGGGAATTATCTTCTGGGATCTAGATGTGCCTTGTAAATAGTTAGATTACTAAAAGGGAATTTAGGAACAAACACCACTGATAAGTCTAAAATGATTCCCCCAAACTTCAAATTGAAATATATAATCTCAAACTAATATTAATTGTACAGTCTTATTTCCTTTCTTAATATTTCTTGAGTTTGGTTCTGCTTTGTCCTGCAGCTATAGTCTCTTTCTATGTGCTCATTATTTTACCACGTGACTCACTCAAATTTGCACCCATTCTTACCTGTGATTTTTAAACAATAATCTTTACATTAAAGTAATTTGAATATATGGCTTATTGTTAGTGTATCATTAGTTTTGGATAATTTAGAAATTATAGTAATGGCACAGGAGAAAATTTGAGGAATCCATTTACTCAACCATGTAGTGAAAACCATTGTCAATGTTTTAAAAGGGATTGTCAAGTGGTTTTCTTTACCCACTGTTGAAGTATTAATGTTTGTTTTATTGACTTTAAGAACTACTTTTCTATTAACAATACTAGTCTGTGTACTCCATTAATTACAAATATTACTCTTAGCTCTTGTATACCTTAAATGTATTACTTATTTTAGCTTTTATTGTCCCATACTGAGATAATTGTACATGTGGTCACACTTGCAGTTTCCCAGGGGTAAACTACAATGCCTCCAAGTCACTAACATTTGTAGTACTCCCTTTTGCTCAGTTGTATCTTCTCCCAGCCATTCACCTCTGCTTGATATAAAGTTCTCTAGCCTTTCCCAGCTGTGTACAACCATCCCGTGAGGCCTAGCTCTGCTCAGACCGTGTCCACCCTCTCCACAAATGTCCACTCTGCCCCGCAACTAGTAAACTATTGCTCATCCTTTAAGATTTACTCATTCTCTTTCCACAGCATTTTCTGATTCTTTTATCGTAGACATTAGGGCACTGTTTTGTTTTGTTTTTTTCACTCAAGGCTAGCACTCTACCACTTGCAGTGCTTTCTATGTATGTGGTACCAAGGAATCGAGCCTAGGGCTTTGTGCATGCTAGGTAAGCACTCTACCACTAGGCCAAACTCCTGGTCCAGGGCACTGTTTTGGGGATTTTATATATACATAATCATTGATTAGCTAGTTAACAAATCATGGAGTTTTTCTCACATTCCAAAACTGGCATGTAGTAGGCTATGTAGTAGCCACTGGTAGACCTCAGTAGGTGGATGCATAAACGTGTACTCATGTTGAGAAGCAAGTGTGACTAACTCTGTTGAGAAGGAATAAAGACAGGCCTTACAAGAGAAGGTAGTACTTTCAGAAGCTACACAAGTCTAAGAGAAAAAAATTGAAATGTAGCCAATAGAATTCACTGTATACTTTGTCATTAAATTAGAAGCAGTGAGATGGAAGAACATTTTGGAGGAAATATATATTGCAAGTATTTGGAGACCATAGCAATTTTATACAAATAATTTTCTTTTCAAAGAAGTAAGAAAAATATATATCGCTTTTTCTCCACGAATAAATGACAACATATGGACACAGGGTATAAGAAGAACTCACTCAGGGTAAATATAAATGAATTAAGGGACAGTACTCAGGCCTTAAATTCAAGCTCTAGCAGGAAAAAAAAACAAACAGAGAAAGAGGGGGGGGGAGAAGGGAAGGGGGGAAAATGAAGGGAGGGAGGGAGGAAGGAAGGAAGGAAGGAGAGAGAAAGAAAAGAATTAAACATTTGATGACCTGATTGAGTTACCTAAACAAGTTTCTTTCTTAAGCTCCTATATAACTACATGTAGCTTTTCAAGGAAGTGATTTACTACCCACATCAAAAGAAAGTTTTCCTTGAAGCAAGCTGAGATGAATTGAGCAAGGCTGAAAGCTTGCCCAAGATAAATAGTTTAAGGCAATATTAAAATATTTAGTAATTAATAGGCTACTGCTGGACTAAAGGAAAATCAGCAAAGTTATTAGAGGGGGGAAAAAGATACTAGAGGAACTCTACCCCAAGGAGCTGATTCTAAATGGGCTTCAGAGAGCAACTGCATATTGCCAGAGCAACAGATTGTATAATTTAAAGCAATGAAAATGTATGTATGTGTGCATGTGTATGTGTGTGCATGTGCACATATGGGCATGCATGAACATTCACTGGTTGGCTTGAACTCTGAGTCAGTTACATGGAGTCTCACTATGGGAGATGAGCTGATCAGGTAGACTGAAGAATCACTCATTACTTTTCTCCATTCAGTCAAAAAAGTTCCTTAGGTTCCCATTATCTTCAACTCCTAACCCATGTTGATGCTCCTTTCATGTACTATTTCTGAGTGCAATCCCAAGAGACTTCCTGTACATAATTTTCTTTTCAGATGAAATGCATCTCCAAGGACTTGGTGCAAAGGGAGAAAAATGATCCTTGGAAATATCTTGGACAGATAACAATATGGACTTTTTTTTCCCTCTTAATAGGTACAGTCCTCGTGGCCTGTGCATGTTATGTGCTATAGGTGTGCATTTGTTAAGGTTTTCACAATGGGACCAGTGTAAAGTAAACAAATGATAGAGAATTGTGCCAGCTAGTACAATATCTCATGTATCTCATTCAGAGATACTAGAGAAGCATCATTATAAAGGATCCAAAGCCATATGGCAGTTTCTAGGCTATCTAGTTGTCTGTAACAAATGGATTCAAAACTTAATAATAGCAATAACTTAGCAATAACAATATTTTCTTGAAAACAGATCTGCAGTTGGACAGAGCTCAGCACCAAATGGATTGGCTGAAATGTTAGGAGGTAGAATCACAGGAAATCTTGGACACTCCGAAACTAGTGGTTGATGCTAGCTTCTAGCAGCACAACAACAATGACTACTTAGCTGTTTCTTGGTAGCTGGATTCCTGGAGAAAAAAGTCCCAATAATGGGAAGAAGAGTCATGTGGAAACCATACTGTCAATGGCGATTGCCCTGGAGGCCACACAGTTTAACAGCATTCTACCTGACCAAGGTGAGTCACCATGGCTAGCTGCTATTTCAAAATTTGCTGATGCATTTAAAACCACCATACTGATTAATGACTCATTGGGGTGAATTATAAAAATCACAGTTGCACATTTATCACATTTTAAAATTCTCTCATCTTATAGCTAGAAAGGTAGAAGAAACTGAGGATTAGTCTCTGGACCCTGGAGTTTATTCAACTATCAAATTCAACAAGTCTTTTATGCCAAGGTTCTGACCTTAATTACAAAGGAAGGAAAGGGTAAAATGGGGGTTGGGATATCTGGATCAATGGGCTCAAGAACTTTGAAACTCTAGGTCATCCTGTGCTCTCTGGGCCTGCAGAAATGAGCCCCCCTCTATTAAAGAGTAGCATGTGCTCTACTCCTCTTTGAAGACAATGCAGAGATAGTTGTCTTGAATCACTAATTCAGCTAGATACACACTTCCTAATTCAACCCACCCCACAGAAAGGACAGTGATTCCACCCTGAACAAATCAGCTCATGGAAGCCCAAAAGAGTACTGTTCAGAGAGTACTCGGTCATTGAACATCATATCAAGTCATGTAATGGATCTTCATTAGGAAAACTTCCCACACCAGCAGAGATAGTAGCCAAGGGTAAAAAGAGACTAGAATAGGGAGTTGGAAAAAAAAAAGATGATGAGACTCAGTCAGGACATTGAAGCTCCTTAGACTATAATTCATTCTGGCTTTCTTCTTATAGGCATACCCAATAAGTAAGAACAGCCCTGATTCTAAAGTAATTGATTCCAGCTGGGATAGACTTACTACCAGAAGCATAAGATTCCAGAATTCGATACTATGGTGTGCTGGTAGGGTTGCCCTCTTTCATACCCATACCAGTAGTTTTCCAGACACCAGATTTTTCACTGCTGATGATTCTGAGTTAAACCTCTGTCTCTCTGTCTCTGTCTCTCTGTCTCTCTCTGTCTCTCTGTCTCTCTGTCTCTCTCTGTCTCTCTGTCTCTCTCTCTCCCTCCCTCCCTCTCTCTCTCTCCCTCCCTCTCTCTCTCTCCCCTCCCTCTCTCTCTCTCCCTCCCTCCCTCCCTCTCCCTCCCTCCCTCCCTCCCTCCCTCCCTCCCTCCCTCTCTCCCTCTCCCTCTCTCCCTCCCTCCCTCCCTCCCTCCCTCCCTCTCTCCCTCTCTCTCTCTCTCTCTCTCTCTCTCTCTCTCTCTCTCTCTCTCTCTCTGACCAATGGGCATGCTTTATCCCAGTTTATACTATCTTCCAAGGGAGACTCACATTAAATTAATAGTTGCTGCAGGTTACCAAGACCTGCTTCTTTGCTCTCAATTTGGGGCAGCTCTGAAAGATCTCCTCAGTTCTGAAATACCCCTGAAGAATTAGCAGAGGGCTCTGTCGCCAAAGCACAGACTTTCTCATTCTTTCTTTAGTCTGGATGCTTAATGCAGTTTATGGCAGAGTAACTTTCATACAATCCTAGACATCAATACATTGGCAGTGCCAAAAGACATTGCCAGGAAAATCTCATTATCACTTTAGCTTGCCAAAGTATGACCTTAGGGAAGGTAAAAAATTAAATCGAATAGACATTAAACCACCATCCTTCAGTCTTCTAGTCACTTTGTATAGGCCAGATCACAAAGACCTTATCAAATGCAGAAACTAGCTTGAGAAGTGTTTCCAAAATGATAATTAGAGTATCATTTGTAAGATGAGTTCCTGTAGAGTCTGGGAGGTAAGATTTGGAACTTACAGAACAAAGCAATGTCTACCACACCTCTACTGCACATACAAGGTTTGCTTTCCTTAAGCTTCCTGTCAGATTCTGTTGTTCGTAAGTGTTGAAAGAGCAGCCCTCTCTTTCTCCCCAAATGTCTGCAGGACATAAAGAAACAAATCTACAGCCATTGGCATGCAGGCCAGTACAGGCATGTCCTCTAGCCTGACTCTTATTTACCTTCCAGTGGTCTCTTGAACTTTCCAGAGCTGACAGAGCCAAAGAACATTTCTTCCAAAATCTCTATTCCAAATCCAGTTTGGAATTTCTCAAATCTTGGTGTCATCTTTATTTTACTAAAAACAAAATGTAAAAAGGAAAAAAAATAAAGAAATCCTTTACTGTTTACCTTCATTTGCTTCACTGCTTCTCAGAAGAAAACATAAGAGAAAGATTTATAAGCTCATTCCTAAAACCACACATGCTCAAATGGTTTTCTGGCATAACTTTATAAAAGAAAAAGCAAACAAAACATTTGGATTGTGTGCGAGAGAGAGCATGCATGTCTTCATTAAGTGATCTATTTAGATCCAAAAATTCTTTTATTTCAAAATAGTTGATTTTTTTTCTGTGCTGTTATAACAGCTACCACCCTGTCCCACTGGATAAGTGTGTGCTATATTTCCACAGTGTATAGCATTCAGAATAAAAACAGGCAATGCTACAGGGAGTTCTCAACTTTCTTCTCCTTTGCCCTGTCCTGCCCTCCACCCAAACACCTCATCGTTCACAGGGGAAATTCCATGATTAAACAAATGTGGCTTATGCATGACCTAATGTAACTAACACTGAACTGTGGCTATGAGCCAAGTAGTTTGTACCAACTATTTCATTTAATCCAAGGGTAAGTCTTGATATTTCCATGTGATAGAGGAAGTTGATATACTGTGGTTGGGTCAGTAACCCAAGGTTAGCCAGCTAGGGAATTATGAAGCTGACATTCAAACTCAGACCATCAGATTCTGCATGACCAACTGTTATTTCACAGCAGTCTTGCTTCTTATATTTCTTTAATTACTGTAGCTGTCAAAGAGAGCATTTTGTCATACAACGCAGGGCAAATTTCCCCTAGTATCTTAAATGCTATGTTTCCAGTAGCAAGATTGTTACACTACACACACACACACACACACACACACACACACACACACACAAACACACACAGACAAACACACACACACACACACGGAAGTGGAACTGTAGCTCAAGTGGTAGAAAGATAGTCTTAAGCAAAAAAAGCTCAGAAACTGTACCCAGGCCTTGAGTTCAAGCCTCCTATACTATATATACATATATATATACATTTGATATATATATAGTGTATATATATTATATATATATATATATGGTAGAGCCAGGAACAATAGGCTTATGTCTCTAATCCAAGCTCTAGGGAAGACAGATAGGAGGAGGACTGTGATTTGAGGACAGGCTGAGTACAAATATTAGTGAAATCTTCTTTCTGAGAATACACTAGGCATAGAGATGTGTATCTGTTATTCCAGCTCCATGGGAAATCTAAACATTTTTTTCACTACATTATTTAACTGAATACTCTATTCGTAAAAGTATTGAACTATGGCTACACACAGCATGATTCATTGCCATAGAAAATGCAGTGTTAAAGGAAAGTAATTCCAAAAGGAAACCTACAATATGGCCCATTTATGTAAGTCCAAAAACCAGAATTGTGTCGCTGAAGGATATGCACAGTGACTTAATTACAATAAGGAACAATGCAATGATTAAAATCTGGAACAGTTGAAAACAGATCTGGAGAAGGAAGGAATTTGTGAGAGCCATGGACTCAAGACACAATGTCACAATGTGCTGGCTTTTTATTTGCATTCATTGTACAGGTGTTTTCAAATATTTATGTGTGAATTTATCCACTTTTTTGGTATGTGCTATGAATTTCACTAGTTAAGGAATTACATGATAGGCACTAGGGATTAGTGATATCAGAAAGAATCTCTGGCAGGCCACATGGCAGCTTACTAGTGTTTATAGATGTCCACTGAAAGAGGACATCTATACCTACCAACTTCCTACCTACCAACTTCCTACGTGTGTGTGTGTGTGAGTGTGTGTGTGTGTGTGTGTGTGTGTGTGTGTGTGTTGAATTAGGCATATGAATCTCACAGCCTTTCCTTTTCCCAGCTAGCTTCTAACCACGATTCTCAGATCTCTGCCTCCTGAGTAGGTAGAATTACAAGCATGAGTCACCTGACTGGTGCCCGACTTGCCCAATTTATCTTGGATAAGTGTTATTTTGAGCTTGAATCCATCACAGCAAATCTCTTGAGCTAATAACAAGGAACTCTCCCTAAAAGAGTCGGGTATAACTAACACCGTCAACAGAACAGCTTGGCGATCAAAGTCTTTTTTCGTTCGGCATTCCCTTGGTCCATTTTCTGCACAATTCAAGTAAAACACATTCAGTGAGGGAACTAAGTGGGGAAGTCAGCAGGAAGAACTGCGGTGCTCAGCAGAGCACGGTAGAGAAACCTGTTTTCCCTCCATGTCTCTTCCCAGCCCCTTGCCAGCTCCTAATCAGGCCACATCCTTATCTATACAGTGATCCCCAACAATCCTTCTCTGGAAGACTAATTGCTATTCGGCATCCCATGGTGCTGCTCCTGGTTTTCCTGTCCCTCCAGTGCACCTCCAGGCTTTGGAACATTCCTGTTACCACGTGCTCATCCACATTTGTTCCAGCAGCTAAGTTGCCGTGTAAGTTTTATGACCATCCCATTGCTAAATGTGGGCATGGCTAGGGAAATGCTTTGAAGTGACAGATTGATGGCAGCTTGGCAAATAGATTCAGAAATTCTGTCTCAGGCATATTACTCAGGAAATGATATTTTTAAAGCATTTCAGCACCACTCTATTTCAATTTTAACCTTATAAAAACAGGCATACAGAATACAGCAGGGAATGAAAAGATTTCTTGTGGCAAGTCCTTTATGATCAGTTTAGTAGCTGCAACAAATGCACTCTGAACTGAGACAGTTTTGAGATAAATTGAATCACTCTACTTCATGATTTAAAGCAACTGTCAGCAAGACGAGTTAATCAATTTTACTATTGAGACTATTGCTTAGTACTATCAGTTATGCACGAAAGAGACACTTGGTGATAAGTAGTGAGAGAGACCACATACAGGGTTCAAAGGCAGCCCATGGAAATGCAGTCTTTGTAGAACAAGCAAAAGTAATGACAAGGAGGAAAACTAAGCACATTGGAGATGCCATCACATTTCCTTTTCAAACATGGGAGAGTCATATTTATATCTGTGTATATCGATGCTTTATGCTAACAGATTTCTATCTCTCTATCCGTCCATCCATCTGTCCATCTAGCTACGTGTCTATCTACCTTTCATCTATGTCTATTAATTTATTTATCATCTACTTATATGTATCTATATCTACCACCTATTTCCTAGATATTCTCTATTTCAGTCTGTATCTATCTATTTACCTATCTACCATCTACCTACGTCTGTCAGTTGAAATTTATCTCCCTAAATCTACTCTGCTGCTAGAGTAGATTTCCTGTATTCTGGAAGTTTTGCATCACAAACACTTGATTTAATATCATGATGCATCAAAGCAGCACATTTAGTGCCTGGACTACAACAGAAACCCAGACAGTAAGATGATGGTGTCTGGCATTTTTATTTACAATAAAATCATTGTCCAATTGGATAGTAAACCTTTGAGTGGTACAATGCAACACAAAGGCAAACAGCAGGAATCTGGGACAAAGGGATCACATCTGGACTATATAACAAGACTCAATGATTAACCTACGATGCATAAGAAAATGTTTAGAATATATTACATGAAGGTCAGGTGGTGGTAGGTCAGGTTTGTAATCCAAGTGATTCAGGAGACTGAGATCTAAGGATGCCAGTTCATAATCAACCCAAGGCTGGGCACTGATGACTCATGCCTGTAAATCAGAGGATTGCAGTTCAAAGCCAGCCCAGGCAGGAAGGTTGATGAGACTCTTTTTTTTTCATATATATTTTATTGTAATTAATAAAAGGGTTACATTATATTCACCAGATAGAAAGTGCATTACTTCACATACATTGATACCCTTTCTCATGTCTTGGTCACCATTTCCCTCCCCTAACCCCCATCAATGAGACTTTTATTTCTAACTACCAGAAAACCAGAAGTGACACTGTGGTTCAAAGAAGAGAATGTAGCCTTGAGGAAACAAACTCAGGGACAGCTCCCAGGTCCTGAGTTAAAGTCCCATGATTGACCAAAGCAACAATGAAAACAACATGAAAACAGCCCAGACAAAAAAGTCTATAAGACTCTTATCTCTAAATAACCACAAAAAAGTTTGAAAGTGAAACTGCCACTCAAGCAGTACAGTATTAGCCTTGATCAAAACTCTCAGTGACAGTACTCAAATATAAGTTTTTAAAAAGGAGGCTCATATGGCTTCCCCAAGTTCTTAGAAAAACAAGATGGTGGGTTTTTCTAAATATAGAAAATGTGTTGAAATGTTATAGAAACATTTCATCTTTCCTCTAACAAAGAAAGAGTTGAATAATCTTCAATGCAGAGAAAGAACCTATAAACTGTGCATTTTAATGTCTGGATTAAGAGGTGGAAGAAGCGGATGCTGAAAGAAAGAAATGAATAATGCCTAATTTACTAGTAGCTCGCACCTATACTCCTAGCTACTCAGGAGGCTGAGATCTGAGGATCAAGGTTCAAATAAGGCCTAGGCAGGCAAGCCCATGAGATTTTTATCTCTACTTAACCACATAACACCAAGAAGTAGAGCTGTGGCTCAAGTGGTAGAATACCAACTTTAAGAAAAAAGGCCAACCAAGAGTGTAAGGTCCTGAGTTCAAGTCCCAGGATTGGCAGCAGAAAAGAAAGAAAGAAAGAAAGAAAGAGAGAAAGAGAAAGGAAGAGAGACAGAAAGAAGAAAGAAAGAAAGAGAAAGGAAGAGAGACAGAAAGAAGATAGAAAGAAAAAAGAAAGAGAAAGCAAGCAAGCAAGCAAGCGTAAGCTCTTGGCATAGACTCTTCCTACTAAAAATGTCTGGGAATCTGACAGCCTCCCTCAAACCACACTGTGTGATAGACTCGCTTGTTATTTCTCCTACTCCTTACCATCCTCCTGGCCCAGTATAGACCTTCTTCCTTTGTGCATTGTCTCTGGTTTAAGGACCTCTCGTAACTCAGACTGTATAAATACATCCACGACAGTGCTAGCTGCCTGGCCTCAAGCTTTTCACTGCGTAACAACTTCTGGGCCAGCCACATCACATCTCCTGGTTTATATTGTCCCCAGAGACCTCTGTCATTCTACTCAAAGGTCAGCTCTACATAGACTCTACTATCTACCAGGACCACTGGCTCCTATGCTGCATCTGTCCTCCACTCACCTGTTCTACCTGCTCTGACCCAAAGCCCAGCCCACTGTAATTCTGATAGCAATACTCTGCCTTCTGATTTGATGTGTAGCAGCTTAGAGAAAATAGTTATATTAATACCTGTGAAGTTAAGCTCACATCAGAATCACACATCTGCTAGCCAGGTAAATTAGATTTCATAGGTCAGTGTTGGCATTGGGAGATCTTCATTTTTAAAAGTTGCATAGGTGAGCTGAGCTCTCTGATGGACAATTCAATTTAGGAATTATTGTCTGGGAAATGTATGCCTTATTGCTAGTGATCTCAGAAATAAGGGAAGTAACTTAAGCTGAGAAGGTCTCAAGTTACAAGAAGCTAGTAGTTTCCTTTGAAGTAAATTAATAAGATTAGGATCACCAAAGTCTCTTTTCAATTTGGAAATTTTCAGATACAAAGTGCAGATCTTTTGGAAAATATCAAAATTCTTAACAAAACAAGAAAAGCTATAATAATTTTAGATATGGGTATATGAAGCCTGCAGTAACCATTTATTATTGGTGGAAATATGGCTACATTGTAAATATTAACACCAAATATCCTCATTTAATAAATACGAACAATATTCATCATTTGTTAAAACAGTAAAACAAAAAAAGTCAAGGATATAAGTTGAGCGTGGTGGTGCAAGCCTGCAATGCTAGCACTCAAGAGACTAGGATCCTAGGATCAAAATCAGTTTAAACTATAGAGAGTTCTTGGCCAGCCTTGGCTCCATGGCAAGATCCTGTCTCAAAAAGAAAATAGATAGAGAGATAGAGATAAGTTGGAGAAGTTTATATATTCCTTGGAGTTGTAAGCAGTAAATAAAAGCATGCAAGCCAGGCACCAGTAGCTCACGCCTGTAATCTGAGCTACTTCAGGAGCTGATATCTGAGGATTACTATTTGAAGCCAACCATGGCAAAAAAGTTCATGAGACTTTTATCTCCAGTTAACCACCAGAAAACTGGAAGCGGGGCTGTGGTTCAAGTGGTAGAGCACTAACCTTAAACTAAAGATCTCAGGGACATATGCTGGGGGGGGGGGGAGGTGAAGTGGGGGAGGTGCTGGCACTATAGCCTGAACTCTGAATCCTGTGTGCCTTCCTTTAGCTTTTTTACTCGAGGCGAGTGCTCTACTATTTGACTCAAAGCTCCATTCCTGGATTCTTGGTAGGTAATCAAAGGTGAGAGTCTAGTAGTCTGTCCTGCCCAAGCTAGCTTCACTCCATGATCCTCACATCTCAGCATCCTGATTAGTCAGTGTTACAGACGTGAGCTACCAGGGATCATCTTATTTTTGTTACTTTATTACGATGATGAGACTCCACACAGCATCTGCCATCCATTAGCTACCCCTAGATGTCACTTCCTTTACTCCACCTACCTCCTGAACATTCAGTCTACTGAAGGATTTTAAGCAGAAAGGTCCTAAATTCAATGAAGGTATTAAATAAGGTTTAACTAGCGGAGTGATTTTGAACTCTTCTTTTATCTTTTCTAGATGATTTAAATGACTTATTTCTTCTCTCTATTGTAAGTCCTCATGACTTGTGAGGTGAAGCCCAATGAACCTCATGCACCATTTGGTACCTGAAGACTGTTCAGCAGGTATCATTCCTCTGCTACCTTGTAAGCTGGTGTGCACTGCTGTTTTAGTGGATTCAAATCAGGTTTCCCATGAGCAATCATGCAAGACCAATGAGTGTAATATACCGTCTAAATTAGTATCAGCTGCTGCCAAATTGAAACTAAAGCCAAGGAAACATTCTTCTCAGCACAAGCATAATGATATAGTCTCAATACTTAATCTCTGGGGTTTCCGATGGCCAACTACTCATGGACTTGAACAGACATGATCAATTCTAGGAATGTGGTTTCCTAGACCACAGAAGATATGAATGGATATTCACACTCACTCCTAGAAGACTGATCACACACAAGTTAAGCAAGAACTGGAGCGGAGCTGACAGATAGAATATATAATTTTGATACTGGAAGTACATCTAGCCCAAGGCACTCATTTTAAAGATGACAAGTCTGGGATTCATAGAAATTAAATGTTTACAGGCCTGTGACTTATTAGACTAAACATTTAAACTGCAGAAATAACTTTTACTAGAACACCCAAAGAGGAAATAATTGATAGCTGGAGCCTCTATGCCTATTTATAAATATTAATTTTATGTGATTTAAAATATGTGGATTTAGCAGGGCACCAGTAGCTTGTGCTGCCTGTAATCCTAGCTACTCAGGAGGCTTAGATCTGAGGATCACAGTTCAAAGCCAGCCAGGCACCAAAGTCCATGAGACTCTTATCCCTAATGAGACTCTTATCTCCAATTAACCGCAAGAAAACCAGAAGTGGTGTTGTGGCTCAAATGGTAGAGCAGTAGCTTTGAGCTGAAGAACTCAGGGAAAGTGCCCAGGCCCAGAGTTCAAGCCCCATGACTGACCAATAAAAGAAACACTTGGATTTCTGGAATTTATGTAGATACAAGGAGCAGAATTGTTGAAAACATGTACCCTAGAAAAACCTAGCGCAAATTAAACACATCCAAGACTTCAGGTCTTATTCCTTCTGAGAGACAGAGACAGTTAGTAGCTAATGGACTCTAGAGCCAGACATTTGGGATCCAGTTGAGGACCATGGTGGGGAAGGTAGGGAGGAGTGAACAGTTTGGTACAATTCATCTATGCTTATTAAAAAGGGGGAAATATGCCACCAGCCCTATATGCTTTAGCTGATATTTCTACTGATTATGACAAATGAGGGGAAAAAATTGAATGTATGTTCCTTAGAGTCTGGCTTACTTCACTTAATATGATTTTTTCTAAGTCTTTCCATTTCCTTACAAATGGGGCAATAAAAATCAACTGCCTTCCTATATCCCAACAATCAGGAAAACAACTGCTTTTGCAATAGCCTCAAAGAAAGTAAAGTACCTAGGAATTAACATAACTAAGAATGTAAATGACCTTTTTGATGAAAACTTTAAAACCCTGAAAAAGGAAATTAAAGCAGAACTGAGGAAATGGAAAAACCTCCCATGCTCCTGGATTGGAAGAATCAACATTGTGAAAATGACAATTTTGCCAAGGGCTATCTACAAATTCAACGCAATACCCATCAATATCCCAATGACATTCTTTAAAGAAATAGAAGAGACAATCCAAAATTTCATATGGAATAATAAAAGACCCCGTATAGCAAAAACAATTCTTAGCAGAAAGAACAGCACAGGAGGAATTTCAATACCAAACTTTAGACTCTATTACAGAGCTATAATGATCAAAACAGCTTGGTACTGGCACAAGAACAGGCCTGAAGACCAATGGAATAGAACTGAGAACCCAGATATTAAACCACAGACCTATGGCCACCTAATCTTTGATAAGGGTGCAAAAAAATAGAATGGAAGAAAGACAACCTCTTCAACAAATGGTGCTGGCAGAACTGGTTAAGCACCTGCAGAAAATTAAAGTTGGATCCTTCTTTGTCACCCTGCACTAGAATTAACTCCAAATGGATCAAAGACCTTGAGGGCCAATACACTGAAAACTTTACAAGAAGGAATAGGAGATACACTAGGCCTCCTTGGCAAAGGTCGAAACTTTCTTAATAAAGACCAAGAATCACAACAAATCAGAAAAAGGCTGGATAAATGAGACTGCATTAAACTGCAGAGCTTCTGTATTGCAAAGGACATAGCTAGCAAATTAACTAGAAAGCCTACAGAATGGGAGAAGATCTTCACTAACCATACAACAGACAAAGGCCTCGTATCTAAAATATATCAACAGCTGAAAAAATTGAATCACTCCAAAACTAATATCCAAAGAAACACCCATCCTTTTAAAAGATGGGTCAAAGTCTTCTCTGAAGAAGAAATAAAAATGGCCTATAGACACATGAAGAAATGCTCTACATCTCTGGTCATAAAAGAAATGCAAACAAGTTTAAGATTCCACCTCACTCCAGTTAGAATGGACAGGATCAAGAAATCTAATAACAACAGATGCTGGAGGGGATGTGGCCAGGAGGGATCACTACTACACTGTTGGTGGGAGTGCAAACTCGTTCAATTACTTTTTAAGTTTCTTAAAGGCACATTGGAGCCTACAGAGCTACAGAGCCTACAGATGCTACAGAGAACAAAGTATGTCTTTGAGTACAAATGAGATGCCAGTTCCTGCTAACTTTTTTTTCTTTACCAAGATTGTGCTTGCACTGAGATCCTCCTATCTCATCCTCCTTGGTATCCTGGGTTATATCTATGTACCACTCACTATACCTTGCTGACCTCCAGCGTTTTTTTATTGAGATCTGTTGTCGTGGGCCCAAATTATTCATACAGGCTTTACCTTTAAAATTTTACCCTTATCTCCTATTTTGTAGTAAAATTGCAGAAAATTAATTTTCACAAAGTCTCACAGAGATAATTCTTACCTTACCTTCATCTCAGTGCTGCATTCACTGATTTCTCTCTCTCCTTGGCATCATAGAGCTCATGGTGCAGTGGCTTGCTGCAGCCATTCTCTCATGTGGTTTGAGCTCTCAGAAAGCAGAAAAAGTCTCATTTACCTTCCAGGCTTGGAGCCTAGAAGAGAGCAAATAAGCAGCAAATATTTCGGTGAGAATAAAGAACTATGAAGCCAGGCGATAATATGACAGCTTAGTGTTGAAAAAGTTGGCAGAACTCTAATAAAGATGTAATTCACCCTTTATTGCAAAAAAAAAGCCTGTGTATATTAAACCAAAACCAAAGAAACAAGACCTCATTGGGTGACTCCTTTTATTGCATTTTTAAAATAGTACTTCTCTTCTGGGCATCTACCCTGAACATCATAACCCAAGATATGATAAGGATACCTGCTCAGCTATGTTCATCTCTGCACTATTCACAGTAGCCAGGCGATGGAAACAATCCAGATGCCCTACTGCAGATGAATAGATACAGAAAATGTGGAATATATACACAATGGAATTCTACATAGCCAACAGACAAGATAAAATAATGGCATTCGCAGAGAAATGGATGAATCTAGAGCGAATCATGTTGAGTGAGACAAGTCAAGACCTAAGGAACAAAAGGCGCATAGTATCCTTAATATGTGGCTATTAAATCCAAAGAGTACAAGAACAAGGACTCAATATTTGCACACCCAATGCTATGGACATGGTAATGGAAATATAAACATAACTATATAGACATAAAAACCTATGACTCTATAGACATAATGTTTTATTTCATAAATTAATACATTTCTATGACATACAAACCCTTAGCCTAATTTGGATTAAGTTCTAAAAGCTAAGTCCCAGTGATCGTATGTAGAGATTCCCTTCTTGAACACTTGTTGGTTAAACTTGTCATTTGAAATACGATGTAAAAATCAATGTTAATAAATTCTTTCATAAAAAAAGAAAAAAGTACTTCTCTGCCTCTCTCTCTCTTTCTCCCTCTCTCTCCTCTTTGCTGGAGAATTGAGCTCAGAGCCTTTCTCATGCTAGACAAGAATCTCTTTACTTCTTAAGTGTTATTTATAATACTTAAGTTATACCTTTACTAATACTCTAAATAGCCTCTAACTATTAAAACTGGTCAGCCTGTTTTGTGAATAGCTAAGGCAAAGAATCATTGATCCTGTTTTAAGTCCTGTGGGGAAAGCGATCAGTAGATCAGTAATCAGGAAATCATACTCTGTTTAAGGATAGTCCTAACGAAGTTTTACGAAGCGTTGGTATGAATTCATGCAGACTGCTATAACTAAATATCATTAACTAGATTGCTCGGGTGGCTGACACAATCGGATTGTATTATCTCACAGTCTAGAGGCTGGAAGTCTAAGATCTTGGGAGTAGCTACTGAAGCCTCACTCCTGAGGCCTTGAACCTGGCTGGTGAAGGGACATATCATTAGCTGTGTAACAGAGTCACTCAGCTTTGTGTTTAGTTCCTCTCTCAGTGAAGTTTTGTTATATTAGACACTCATACGACACTCTCAGATTCATACCAGAAAACTAAATATTTTTACTCATTTTAAATGTCAGACTAGACACAGCCCAGTATCCATGGCTCATATCTATAATTCCTGCTACTCAGGAGGCTGAGATCGGCAGATTACATTTTGAAGCCAGCCAGGACAAAAATGTCAGCGAAACTTATCTCCCATTAACCATCAGAATTAGATCTGTCAGGCTGGAGTAAAAGAGTCCAAGGGCAGTGCCCAGCTCTTGAGTTCAAATTCTAGTACCAACACACACAAAAGAAAAAAGAGAAATGGGTGGAGATTGAGCTAATCCTAAAGCTTCTCATTGATCACTCTGCTGGTTGAAACTGCATTCACGTTCTAAAGCACCCAAGCCATTCTGAGGAAAACTTTGTAGTGAAGCAGCTAGGAGATGGCTCACTTAGTCTCTGTCTTCACAGGTCTTCCTTAATCTTAATCCTCATATCCTCTCTTGATTAGGGCACTGATTCCTACTAGAGTAGAATCCATTCTAATGGTGCCATTTTAACTTCATTATCTCATTAAAACCTATCTCCAAATAAGTTATGCCTTCAATGACGAAATCTGGAGGGGCACATTCAGTCAGTGGCAGTACCTAATTCCTTGTCCTGTGCTGACATTTTAAATAGAGAAGCTGTGAACGGGCTGAACGTCTCTACCTAGCAAACAAGGCCCAACACTGATCTTAATGGACTCTGTTGCAGTGTTAGGTTGGATGGCGCCTGCCAAATGAGATGGAAATTGCCTGGAAATGCCAGCCATAGCTCTGTAGAACTCAGTGGCTCACGTCTATAATCCTAGCTACTTAGGAGGCTGAGATCTGAAGTTAGCGGTTCAAAGCCATCCTGGGCACTTCAAAGCCATGAGATGCTTATCTCTAATTAATCTCTAGAAAATGGGAAATGGGGCTATGGCTCAAGTGTAGGGTGGAAGAGCTGAAGAGCTCAGGGACAGCACCCAGGCAAAGAGTTCAAACCCCATGACACTCCCCTCCCCCCTGAAAAAAAGTTCTGTGAGATTTTGGTGCAGAGACAGATCATGTCCTTTTTTCCCCATTCCTACGGCTTGAATTCATGGCCTGGGCACTGCCCATGAATTTTCAAGTAGTATTCTACTACTTGAGCCACAGTACTACTTCTGGCTTTTTCTGTATATGTGGTACTGAGGATTCAAACCAAGGGCTTTGTGTATACTAGGCAAGGACACCTGACCCAGATCATATCCTTTCATTAGTATGCCTTCAAACTTATTCTGCTGCTCCAAAATAAGGAGGTTTTATTTTTTATTATAACAGGCAAAAAAAAGTCACCCAAAAAGCCATTGTATGACCTCAAAATTATGAGGCAAATAAAGTGATATGCCAAGCAATGAGCAAATTTGGGGGAAACATGGATAGTGGTAACTGCCTTAAATTTGGTCTCTGTGCTAATATCCACCATGCTTTTCTGCATGCAGAGGAGGACAACTCTCTGGTGACAATGGATTTATGGTGTCTGCAGAGGCTCTTCCCTGATTAGTGATCAAAGGAAGCCTGTGGTATCCTGAATGCAGGGCAAGAGGCCTGCTGCATAAAACTGTCCCCTGGAATGATGGCATTGTCCTCTGTCTGCCTATGTGTGGTGTCATTAGCAAGTTAAAATAAAACTCCTCTGACAGGTGTTTTTGTTTCATGACTCAAAGTTGATAGCTTTGTGAATTGCAGTAGCGTTTTATGAGCACACGTAACTCACTAAAACATGCATTGTGAGCAGCTGCTTCCTTGGGACACTGCTGGAGGAGGTCAGGCAAAGACTTTGACATCAACACCTCTATTTGTGTAAGCCTCTTGAGACACCAAAATACCCAGCGTGAAGGTAAGAAGTCACACATGCATATTTTTCTGTTTATAGCCATCTTGGCCAGCAGCAGAAAAGAAGTTGAATGAGAAAGAAAAGCATGCTTATCCTCATTGAAAATAACACTGTCTATCAGAACTTCCTGTCCTAGTCCTTAAAGGAGCAAAAGAGTGAAGGAGATCATTCTGGCTTACATGCCTGACTTCCTTTACAGCTGCCAAGATGAGTTTCATGTCTGGTCTCACATTTCTACAGGGTGTTGGGGGAGAGGGGGAGGAAGGCTTCAAATGTAAACAGGATATCAGAACTTCATAGGGTTTCTAAGTTGGGAGGGTCAGGGGCAAAAAGTTTGAAAAATATTGATGCAGGGTGGGGGGGGGGGAGAAAAGCAAGAAAACTAGCCCCAAAGAAAATCTATATTTTTTCCAAAATTGGATTGCAAATCACCTATCATGAGATGGTGGTAGAACTAGGCTAATTTTCAAAAATGGAGGAGTTGGAGTCTCAGTCTTCTCTTCTACCTATACTCATATTAAGAAGATGTTGCTTGCACCATATAGTATGACGCTAAATGAAAGGACCTCCAGGATATAGAAACAAAAGCCATGTAATGAGTGATTGTTGTCCTTAATGTACTATGTTATCTCTCATCTCTTTTGCTGTCCCTTGGTTATCTCATATTGTTACAGTATTTCACCTTGTTATCTGTTATATTATATATATGCGTATTTGGTTATATGAAACCGGATAGAAAAGGAGGGAAAACAAGGTGAGGAGCGGGGGTGGGGGAAGGGAAATGGAGACCAAGACATAAGAAAGGGTATCAAAGTATATGAAGTAATCTGGTGAATATAATGAAACCCTTCTATTAATTACAATAAGAAATATATGGGGGGAAAAAAGAGCCCTTACAAAACTGTAGAAGCAATTCATATATGTGATTCACAAATACAACTTTAATACTGAAAATTGCTAGTCTGGTTATTCTCAATTGTCCAATAAATAAATAAATATAAGCATAAATATATACCTTAGTAAATAAAAATGGATGTCAACAAAAAAAAGGAAGATGTTGCTTGGGACCAGGAGTGTGGCCTAGTGGTAGAGTGCTTGCCTAGCATTCACGAAGACCTGCATTTGACTCATCAGTACCACATACACAGAAAAAGCCAGAAGTAGCACTGTGGCTCAAGTGGTAGAGTGCTAACCGTGAGGAAAGCCCAAGGACTGTGCTCAGGGCCTGAGTTCAAGACCCAGGACTGACAAAAAGAAAGAAAGAAAGAAAGAAAGAAAGAAAGTAGGTGTTGCCTATAGAAAAAGTGACTTCATGTAAAGAAGAGTCTTATTTTAAGAAATGGCATTTTTAATTTTTGATACATGATAGACTAGAGATGCATTGAGAATTCCAGGCAAGTCAACATGCGGATTTGTTTATCAGCTACAATTCTAAGTGATGCCTTGGAATTATGTATTAAATTAAACTGAACTTTTGTGAATTAAATCAAATTGAGTTTTAAGTACATTCAACTTAGCAGTTAAAACTGCAAATCTCTTTGATCATTGATATATTAGAGAAAAAAGGAAATGATAATTCATCCATACTGTTTCATGAACAATGCCCTTGTTTTAGGAAAATGACTAAAGGAGTTTGCCCAGAGTTGGCCAGAATGTCTAGCATGCTGACACCTGTGGAAGTTGGGAAATAGTAAAGCATCAGCTTCCTCTCTATTCCTGAGACCTTAGAGACAGTAATTTATTCTTCCTCTCTTCCTACTCAACAATAGTTCTCCCATTTTTATGGTCCTTTATCTGAAACAGTGAAAGTAACTTGGAAGTATAGAAAGCATCTCTTACAACTATCTTGTGTAATCTTTCCCCTGACTTTTGAAACTTTTTTCTAAGATCTATAGAAAAATTTCTTACATCCTAAAATCTACATCTTCGAAAATAAACTCTTCCTACTCTGTCCCTTCTCACTGACTCCTCCTTTCTCTTAATTAACCAATATTTCAACTAGATGCTCACAAATCATTCTGTTTCCGACTCCCTATATCTCTCCTTGATCCAGTGTTTGTATTTTTCTTAAGTCTGTCCTTTTCTCTTAGATCCACTGCTGTCAACTTCGTGAACATTCTTAGCACTTTATTTTTTTAAAAAGAATTTATTAACGTTGATTTTTACATCATATTTTAAATGACAAGTTTAATATACAAGTGTTCAAGGAGGGAATCTCTATTTACAATCACTGGGACTTAGTATTTAGAACTTAATCACAATTAGGCTAAGGGTTTGTATGTCTTAGAAACCTATTAATTTATGAAATAAAACATTATGTCTATAGAGTCATAGATTTTTATGTCTATATAGTTATGTTTGTATTTCCATTACCATGTCCATAGCTTTGGGTATGCAGTTATTGAGTCCTCGCTCTTGTACTCTTTGGATTTAATAGCCGCATATTAAGGATACCATGTGCCTTTTGTTCCTTAGGTCTTGACTTGTCTCACTCAACATGATTCACTCTAGATTCATCCACTTCCCTGCGAATGCCATTATTTTATCTTGTTTGTTGGCTATGTAGAATTTCATTGTGTATATATACCGCATTTTCTGTATTCATTCATCTGCAGTAGGGCATCTGGATTGCTTCTATCGCCTGGCTATTGTGAATAGTGCAGAGATGAACATAGCTGAGCAGGTGTTCTTATCATATCCTGGGTTATGCTGTTCAGGATAGATGCCCAGGAGTGGTATGGCGGGATCATAGGGAAGGTCTATTTTCAGTTCTTTAAGAAACCTCCACACTGCTTTCCAGAGTGCTTAGCACTTTATTTTGTCTATTTTCTTGTTTATTTGTTATACTTTCTGTGTGCCAGGCACTAATAACAATAAATGCACAGCTTTGTTTTATAAACTCTTAGTACCTACAAATGTGACAGGAATTGTACTAATCAAGAAGGATAACTGAGATAGAAATTACTAGCCCAACCCTAAAGATCAGAGGAAATAAACAAGGAAAACAAAAATAAAATGCACAATCCTAATTCTATAAGGCAAGTGGTACAGGTTCAAACTCAAGGACGGAGAGGTTCATAATGTTGATACCTGAGTAGAGTTTTGAAGTTGTATGATTGAAGAAAAAAAAGTTGAAGGATTAAAATGTGAAGAAAACAGCATAAATACTATGAAAGGTATTTAATGTGTGATGGTCTTAAAATATGTAAGAATCTTTGTTCAGTCCTCCTTCCCAAAGATAGTTCTAACTTCCCTATCTCTTGCATGTGAGCCTGTTGTAAGATGAGAATACAGAGATGACACATTTTGAGAGGTTGAATCTGGAGTCTTTATTAAAATGCCAGTGACTGCATGGTGAACTCCTGTCTCAAAGACCAGCAGTCAGAAATACACTTATCACAGTCAGGAAATAGGTCAGTGAGGAAAGAACAAAAATGATACCAACAAGCCAATTCCTCCCCAATGGAGAGTTGAATTGGGATGCCATGGTGACTGGAGAACAGCCTGGAGACAGGCTGCAGACATGAACATGGAGACATGTGACATGGCATAATGGTGCCTGAGCTGGTCCAGACCTAAATAGGGTGTCAGGTCAGGGAGCAGGGTCACAGGAAATTCCCAGGTCCAGGCACACTAGACTGCCAAGTTCAGTAACCTATCAGCCAAGTATCCTCTCTCCTGGGATTCTAGAACATCCCTCAGTGGGGAGGTGGTGGCTTCACCTTCCCCCAGCATGAAGACAAGATGCCAGAACTTACAATTGACTGTGTGGCCAAGATGGAGGTGGCTAGTCCTGATCTTCTTACTTCAAACCAAACTTAGTGATGCTTGAAGAGATGTAGTATGACTTCGGAGGCTAGGTCATAAGAAGACTGCGTTCTGAATGGCTGTTCTCTCCTACATGGGTCCACCATGGTCTGAGGAGTCCTTAACAGTCTAAGAAATGTATATGAAGCCTGTGGAGAGGGCCACAGAGAGGGGGTAAGGATAATGCTGATGGCAGCACGAATCTGCTGCCTGGGGAAAGGGAGCAGAGTTTCATTTCTAAATAAGCCTCTGATGATGATGGCCTCAGGTGACACACAGAATGCAGTCTCATGAAAGACCTTGAACCAGGAACATCAGCTACATTACTCCATAGAAATGGAGATGAATTGTGTTGATTGCTGGGGGAAACTGTTAACCAGAGGAAGGATGAGAGCTCCTCTCTTGCTTCTCAGTTTCCATACAACACTGTAGGTCCTTGAGATCTACTCATGAAAACCATTTCAGGGAGTCTCGCCAAAAAGGGAGAACCTCACAAGGTGAAAATTTTAGCAAGAATTTATTTTAGAATGACATGGTCAAGTAGAAAGAAAGTAAACATGGAGTCACATTTTCAGCTCCTCTAACCAGAAATAGTAGAAGATTCAAAATGAGTTATCTGCTGCCGTTGTTTTTCTTTTTTCTTTCTTTTTTTTTTTTTTGAGCTAGGCAAATACAAGTGCCAAATTTCAACCATTAGACAATTGTTTCTGGGTGGCCATGGTCAGTGAGGCCCAACCAAAACACAGGTAACCCTAGACTATTTTTTGTCAGATATGTGTTTCATTCTTTCTTTTTTTCTGTCCAAACAGAATGCCCAGATCTGTTACCATTTCAAAAGAGAAGTTACATTTAGATAGTTGCTCCCATATCTCAAGGGAGAAGACAGATTTAGATAGCAGTTTTTTAGGGTGAACAATGCAACAGACACTAGTTGAAAATGAAACTTCACAACTTAAAGGGGGGAAGGAAGGAAAAGAAAGTGGGAAAAAAAGGAGGAAAGGGATACAATATTCCACAAGCAATGTACTCATTCATAGCTGGGTGTAGTGCCTCACACCTGTAATCCTAGCTACTCAGGAGGCTGAGATCTGAGGATCAGAGCCAGCCCGGGCACTTAGGAGACTCTTATCTCCAATTAACCACAAGAAAATGGGAAGTGGTGCTGTGGCTCAAGGGGTAGGGCCATAGCCTTGAGCTGAAGAGCTCAGGGGCAACACTCAGGCCCAGAGTTCAAGTCCCAGAACTGACCAAAAAAATGCACTCATTACCTTACTTATGTAACTATAACCCCTCCAACATCCTCCTTATAATAAATTAAAATAAAATTTTTAAAGAGCCTTTTTAGCCTTTCCTAATCTGGTTAATTTAACAAGAAAAAAAAAAGGAAACCTATAGGAAGAGGAGCTTATCTGTTCTTTTCATTTCCCAGTTTTAACTTCTGAGTCTATCCCTTTTTATATTTGTTTAAAATAATATAATGGCTCTGTGTCTCCTCGTGTACATATCCTGCCTCAATTTTTCAGGATTATATCCCAATCCCCTACTTTACTTCAAAATGCTGTTCCCTTTTTAAAGCTTCTTGCTGTGAACTTATCTTAATGCAGGGATCGTGAAAAATGACTCACTGGCTATTGGCCTAAATCTGTTAGATAGGGTTAAAAAGTGCCAAACAGAACACAGAGCAGATAATGTGAGGCTCAAATGCTCAATGCTCCTGCTCAAATGCTTGTTACTTCCATAATTCCCTGGGTGTCCACTCAACCAATGAAAACAGTCAGGACAGTGAATGGAAAAGCCACCATGCAACCTAAGCCCAGGGGAGGAGAAATGGGAGGAGCCTATAGTGTAATGATTTCCCCCTGAAACTATTCCATTAGAATCATCTTTCCAGGAACTTCTCTTTAGAGAGTGTTTACCTGCTTTTCTTTTGCTTTCAAACGAACCTTCCTTTCATTCTTTGACAGAAAACACTCATCTATACCGTGAGACGCCATCATAACCATAGTGCAGTAAAGTCTGTGCATTCGTATGATTTCTGACCAATATTTCTTGGTAGCTGGTGCAGCTCTAGTTTCAGGAATGTATTTCTAGAACCTAGTACAATGCTTGCCATCTCCAAAAACTCAGTTAGAGAGAAGGGAGGAATGCATTGAGATAGAAGAGCGGTCACCCTGATCTCCCCAAACAGAACAACAATCCTGCTTTCAGCAGTTTCTACACAATAAACCATGGGGTTGGAATGGTAGTTGTCTCTGAACTGCTCTTGTGGGGGAAACACAGAATTTTCTTCTAGAGAGACTTTATTTGCAGAAACATCTTTCTGTACACTCCTGTGTCACCAGGTGAAAGATGAGCTCTCTCAGTTTTCCAGTTTTCACACAAAATGACCAATTCTCAAAATCCTATCATGAGAAGCATTTCAAGGGGTCTCACTTCTACTAATGAACCCCATCCTATCTGCCTGGTGGTTTATCCAGGATTTATTTTAGTATTACAGGAAAGAGTAGAGAGATGGAAAAGGAGCAAAATAATTCATGCTTCTTTATAACAAATGGGAGTAAAGATTCAATATGATAGTTGATAACTGCCATCTATGTTGTTTCTGAGCTGGGTAAATGCCCACTTGTGTATTTGGCAGTCTTCAATCATTACATTGGGCATGGGCAGTTAAGATGAGTGCTAGTTCTTATTCTAAAATATAAAGATTTGCTTGAAGCTTTGTTAAAACAATGTTTTAGAATTTCCTTTTTCCAGATATTCCTCTCCCTCCCGCCCCCTCTCTCTCCCTCTCTCTCTCTCTCTCTCTCTCTCTCTCCCATTCACTCCCCCCCCACCCTTAATTTTTCACCTAAGGCTGATGCTCTACTACTTGAGCCACAGTTCCATTTCCTCAATTTTCTGTCTGGATCCATTCACAAAGAGTTTGTAACATTTTAAAGAAGAGGGCAGATGTTAATAGACCCTCCGTGTCCCTCTGTCTCCTAGCCTTATAGTGCAACATCCATAAGTAAGGAGACCCTGTTGCTTTGGGTGTTTTGGTCTTTACTCCTGGATCTAGTGTCTGAATCTCATCCATTTAACATTTGTTCATTTTTAATTTCCCTGTCTCTCATCTGTCTGTCTGCCTGTCTGTCTGCTCCATTTGCCTAGGATAGTCACTAGAAAATTCAGCATGTTATCGTTCCTATTGGTGTGATGGTAGCCCCTGTGTACAAGGAAGTAGAGAGGGAGTGATGGTGAAGTGGGAATCCCTAGCAAGAATCAGAATCTGTACAAAAATCCTAACAACTACACTGCCAGGAAGGGCTTAGAATACTGGAGGCATTTAGTTCTTAATCTCCAGATATAGATTCATGTTTTTACCTCTTAAATGAGGCTATAATTTATGGGTCGAGTTCCTAATGTGTTACAAGGAATTCAGCGTTCACACTTAAACAATTATAACCAGAATGTAAGCACATTGTGTAAAAATTAGTCACCAGTTTTTACATTATCCTACTAATAGCCCTTGGGGATCTAAACTCAGAAGATGTCACAGTGAAAACAAACTTTACATGTACCAGTTTTGAAAACAACATTGATTCCTCGGTCTATGTGTCTTAGACTCCAAGAAGCTATTTTTCAGTTTGAATTCTTGACAGTACAGACTTACATTTTAGCATACCCTTTATGGATGATTGCTAAACTTAATTTCCAGACATAACAACTCTTTTTAATATATTTTTATTGTAATTAATAAAAGGGTTACATTATATTCGCCAGGTAGAAGGTGCATTAATTCATATACATTGATACCCTTTCTCATGTCTAGGTCCCCCTTTCCCTCCCCCCCACTCCCACCCCTCATCTTGTTTTCCCCCCTTACTTATCCAATTTCAAATAACCAAATACAAATATATCCAATATATCAGATAACAAAATGAGATACTGTAACATTATGAGATAACCAAGGGACAGCAAAAGAGATGACATAGTACATTAAGGACAACAATCACTCATTATATGGCTTTTGTTTCTATATCCTAGAAGTCCTTTCATTTAGCGTCCTACTATATGGCCTTTTGTATCAAGGTTTTGCTCTATTGCAAATCTCTGCTAGGAGAGCCCAAGGTTTCTACTGATTATGACGAATGAGGGAAACCATTGAGCCTATGTTCCTTTGAGTCTGGCTTACTTCACTTAATAGGATTTTTACTAAGTCTTTGCATTTCCTAACAAATGGGGTGACAGACATACCAACTCTTATTAGGACTCCCCCTTTCCCCCCCCCACATTTAGGTTAAACAGTCACTAAATGGCCATTGAAAGGGGAACAGTCACAGGTGAGTTCTCAGGATCTGTCACCACCCAAGCCCCCATAAGGGCAGTAGTTTGTCTGAACTCTCCTGTCATCACAATCTTCCCAGCAGACATGACTTCCACATCAAGACTATCAAGACTGCTAACACAGCAGGTGGAGTACAAGTCATAGGCCCAGGCAGGTGCTAATAAAAAAAAGTGGAGAACAAAGGACACATTCTCTGCATTCCTTTGGAATTGCTACCCAGAGGAAAGGAAGCATTGTCTGCCAGGCATGTGGGTTTCCTCATAGCCTACCAGGCAGAGCAAATCAGGGCTATTGTCCATGAGGCTCAATGAATGCCATTGAGGCCTATATAATGACTTCAAGGACAGAGTAGGATAAACTCCATCCGGTTCTACAAGCTGAAGTGCTCATTTCATTAAATGACCCACCTGCCATTTTCCCCCTCCCCATGTGGAAATCAGAATCCATGTTTCCCAGAATTAAACCTCCCACTTCTTTTTTTTTTTCAATCAGTTGTGGGGCTTGAACTCCAGGCCTGGGCTCTATGAGCTTCTGTTCAAGGCAAGCCCCTTATTACTTTGAGGTACAGCTCCATTTTTGGTTTTCTGGTAGTTAATTGGAGATAAGAGTCTCATGGACTTTCCTGCCATAGGTTGGCTTCCAACCATGATCCTCAGATCTCAGCTTCTTGAGTAGCTAGAATTACAGATGTGAGCCACTAGTGCCCAGCTTACCCCCCCACTTTGAAAGATCACCCAACTCCTACATCCATCTATCCCATCACAACTCCTGCTTACCATCTTTTAAGTATTTTCAATGGCTAAACATATTTCCAGCTCTGCGTTCCATGCTTGGTCCACCTGCTGAGAGTTTTCAGTAGGCTCTGTGATTGGTACAAAACCATTTTTTGTTTTTTGTTTTGTTGGGTTTTATTGTTTGTTTTATTTGGATTATTGGGTTTGAATTCAAGGCCTGGGCACTGTCCCTGAGCTCTTTTGCTCAAGCCTAGCACTCTACTACTTTAAGCCAAAAGACCAGTAGATGTGTCTTTTTGTGGTGGTGGTAGTCCTGGGGCTTGAACTCTGGGCCAGGGTGCTGTCCCCGAGCTCTTCAGCTCAAGGCTACAACCCTACCCCATGAACCATACGCCACTTCCGATTTTCTAGTGGTTAACTGGAGATAAGAGTCTCACAGACTTTAGTGCCCAGGCTGGCTTTGAACCACGATCATCAGATCTCAGCCTCCTGAGTAGCTAGGATTACAGATGTGAGCCACCACACCTGGCTTAGATGTGTCTTAATAAGATGAAAAAAATCCTCTTAGTTATGCCACCTCTTTCTTGGAAATTGTGAGAGGAAATGCCTGTCTTATTTTGTAGGCTCTTAGATAAATATGTACTGAGGCTCTAAAGAAAAAATTAAAAACTCATTTGCTTCTCTAAATGTCCTCTATTTCCCAAGATTTTCATGACAGAAAGCTGTGGCACTTCTACGGGTTCAAAGAATGTTGCGGCATTAGCCGGGCATGGTGGCTCACACCTGTAATCCCAGCTACTCAGGAATCTAGATATGAGCATCAAGGTTCAAAGCCAGCTTGGGCACAAAAGGACCTGAGACTCTTATCTCCAATTAACCCCTAGAAAATGCAAAGTGGGGCTTGGCTCAAGGTAAAGTGGTAGTCTTGAGCTGAATAGCTCAGAGACAAGGTCCAGGGGTAGGGCAGTAGCCTTGAGCTGAAGAGCTCAGGGACAGCGCCCAGACCGAGTTCAAGCCCCATGACCTACAAAAAAATGTTGCCACATGATAATGAGCATAAATGACTTAAAGTCATTACTAAGGTCCAAAGAGGCACAGCTCTTTGTATTACACAAGAAACTACATGGAGCTAGGCACTGGCAGCTCATACCTATAATCCTAGTTGTGATTTGAGGATTGAGGTTAAGGAAAAGTCCTGGCCGACAAAACTAAGAGACTGTTAGCTCCAAAAGATCAGAAAAAGAAGAGCCAGAAGCAGAGGTGTGGCTCAAGTAGTAGTGCTTTGGGTGGGAACAAAAAAGCTGAGATAGAGGTTGGTAACCCAGAGTTCTAACACTAGTGTCTACTCACAGAAAAGAAAGGAAAAGAATGGAAGGGAGATAGGATGGGAGGAAGGAAGGAAGAAAAACAAGAAAAGGAAATGAAAGGAAAGGAAAGAATAAGACAGGAAAGGAAAGGAGAAAAAGAAGAGGAGAGAAGAGAAGGAAAAGGAAAAGACAACAACATGGGCATCTCTCCTTTCCTGCCCTATATTACTGCTAGAAAATGTAAAAGCTGACAGCAAATCTCAGATAGAATACTGATGTACACACACAAACTTTTCCTGGCAAACAGGCACACACACACACACACACACACACACACACACACGCACACACACGTGGGTGTGTGAGCTATGAGGTACCTGTGGCTTGGACTTTGTAATAAAAACTGAAAAATTTACTCCACAAAAACCAAAGGGATTTTTTTCGTATGTGAGAAATGTCACATGAAAAGAGTTAAAATTTTGAGCTAAGGTTGCCACCCTTTGAGGTAAGCTTGCTGGATTTTCAGTCTGTTATATTTCAAGCTTAAGTCATGACTCTTAAAGGTCATTCATTTGACCAATAAAAATTTTTTTCTAACATCATTTATATTAATATTAACTCAAGATAACCTCTTTGATATTCATTGGAAGTAAATACAGATTTAATTCTTTTTTTCCTTTAGATTCAATTCTTATAACCGTTAGAGAATGTTTCATATGTCCACTTATTTCCTATGGGATTTATATTCTGTATTAGAATATCCATTGTGATACAATTGCTCCTATGTCTAGAGTCAGAAATAACAATCATTGAGCTGGGAGAGTAGCCTCCTGCTAGAGTGCTTGCTTAGCATGCTCGAAGCCTTTGGTAACATATACATAGTAAAAGCAGGGAGTTGTGCTGTGGCTCAAGTGGTAGAGTGCTAGAACTGAAAAACCTCAAGGACAGTGCCCAGGCCCTGAGTTCAAGCCCCAAGACTAACAAAAAAAGAAAAAGGAAGAAAAGAAATACCAATCTTGAATTCTTTGTTGAAAAAGGTACATAACAGATAATAAAAAAAAACAGATTAGAGAATTGCAGAACCTCGAGACTGGACAAAATCAAATGAAATCAGTAAGCAGTTTATGCTATATGTTTAAAGGATACTTCTAAAAATGTAGGAGCAAGATGGACTAGGCAGAGTTTTCTGTATCCCATGAGTACATGTCTAAATTCTCCAGACAGTATATACAAAACAAATGAAAGAAGTCTCTGAAAGGTGAGAAAAAAGCCAAGAAAACAGAGGACTGCAAACTTTAGGAGTGATATGGGTTTTGTCTTTATCTAATAATAGAATCCAGACTGGATGCTGAAGAAACCAGCAACCTAGAAATGTCAACAGATGCAGACAAAATTTATGCCCAACAAGAGCCTGTTTCTCTCTCTCTCTCTCTCTCTCTCTCTCTCTCTCTCTCTCTCTCTCTCTCTCTCTCTCTCTCTCTCTCTCTCTCTCTCTCTCTCTCTTTCTCTCTCTCTCTCTCTCTCTCTCTCTCTCTCCTCTCTTCCCCCTCCCTCCATCCTTCTCTCTTTCTGAAGGCCTAAATAAGGCACAGGTTAGCAAGGCAGAAACATTTGTAGCCAAGAATCAATCTACTCTAATCAAAGATCACAAAGAAAACTGACACCATCCTAACCCATGCCACAAAAGTGGAGTGGGAATTCTGCTGCCTCCTTCCCTTTGCTGAATGATGCTTTAATAAGCATTAGGTATGAGAAGGAAGAGCTGTGCCAGTGCACTTGGCTTTGTGTCTGTCTTTGAGTCTCATGTAACTCAAGTGGTTGCTTTTTCTGGCCATTACGAGGATTAATCCTTCTTTTTCTCCTCTATTACTGACAACTCACCTGCTTTCCAAGATCTCTTTTTAGAAATTTGTTCAGAGCTACCATGAAAAAAAGAAAATATTTTTGGTGCATGATATTCTTATTCAGAGCAGAATCAATTAACTAAGTAATTTCCAAAATGATATGAATAAACACACAAACCTCTGAAACAACAGGATTTGGGAATCAAGATTTCCACAACTGAGCAGACCTTACTTATGTGTATACAATCCAATGCTAAGACTATTTTAAGTAAGACTTTCTTAAAGTTTGTCTTCATTCTTTCTTTTTTTTTCTTTGCAATAGTGGGAATTCATTTCAGAATTATGGTAGCAAGCATTCTGTCACTTGAGCCTTGCCCCAGTCATTGCTTTATTTTAAAATCAATCAATCAATTAATTATTTTTGTCTTTCGGTGCTGATACTGGGGCTTGAGCTTAGGAACTGGGAACTATCCCTGAGCTTCTCTCTCTCAAGGCTAACACTCTCCACTTGAGACACAGCACCACTTTTAGCTTTTTCTGAGTTCATTGGCTTTTAAGAGTCTCACAGACTTTTCTGCCTGTGTTCCCTTTGAACCAAAATCCTCAAACCTCAGCCTCTTGAGTAGCTAGGATTATAGGCAAGAGGCAGGCCTAGCATCCAGCCAGCCCTTCCATTTTTTCACCAGTCCTAGGATTTGAACTCAGGGCCTGGGCACTGTCCTTGGGCTTTCTCAAAGCTAGAGCTCTACCATTTGAGCCACAGCACCACATCTGGCTTTATTTTCTATGTATGTGGTACCGAGGAATTAAACCCATTTCTTCATGCATGCTAGGCAACTACTCTACCATGAGTCCTCAGCATTCTATACAAAAAAATAATATTCCCTAGGTACCTGTGGCTCATGCCTGTAATCCTAACTATTCAGGAGGCTAAGATGTGAGGACTGCAGTTTGAAGCCACACTAGGCAGGAAAGTCCATGGAGTTCTTATCTCCAATTAACTGCCAGAAGCCAGAATTGGAGCTGTGGCTCCAGTGGCACAGCTCTAGCCTTGAGTATAAAAAGCTCAGTGAAAGCCAGACATGGTGGCTCATGCCTGTAATCCTAGCTACTCAGGAGGCTGAGATCTGAACATCATGGTTCAAAGCCAGCCTGGGCACTAAAAGTCCATGAGACTCATTTCCAATTAACCACTAGAAAACAAGAAGTGGTGCTGTGGCTCCAGGGGTAGGGTGGTAGCCTTGAGCTGAAGAGCTCAGGGACAGCGCCAGGCCCAGAGTTGAAGCCCCACTATAAAAAGGGGAAAAAAAAAAAAAAGCTCAGTGACAGTACCCAGGATCCAGAATCTAAGTTCATCTGCCCCACCCTCCCCCCAAAAGTTAAATTTTAGTCAGAAAGACTGCTACAATACTGCTAATATAGTTGACATATGTGAGTTGCTCTAAGATTGCCTGTGTGGTCATTTAAAACTTGACTAAGTATCCATCTCCACCGTAGAAGAAGATAATTCAAATTCTGAAGTTTCTTTAATCAAGACTCCACACTAAGTCAGATCTGAAGAATTTTGATTCAAAAGGCAGCAGAGGCAGAAAAATCTTTGAGATACTTATGTCCACTTAACCACCAAAAAAGTCAGAAGTGAAAGTATGGCACAAGTGAAATACAACACAGATGTAAGAATAAAGAAAAAAACCAAATCAGAGTGTGAGGATTTCAGTTCAACACCTAGTACCAGTAAGACTTCACACTTTACCGTAGTAGTGATTTTTCTCACCTCAAGTACTATTGCCCAAATATACACTTCAAAGATTTATTCCAAGGACATAAATACATTAACAATGGTTCATTTGTCAGTAATCAATCTTCTCTATAATGAGTGAGTGCTTCAACTGGGTGATGCTAATTTAGAAATACTGTAGTCTTTTGTCAGTAAAGTACAGTCCTTAGCGGACCCAGCAGTCATACCACAAACCTTTCAGAAAACAGAAGTATTCATCTTCAAGTCAGAGCATCCAGTTCCCTAGAGGTGGAGGGGTGTGATAAGAGTTTCTAAGGGTTTTGTGGGAACCTAGTTTTAGATGCTCATGTCTCTTGTTGATTCCTTAAAACTTCCTCCCTGTGAATGCCTCTGTTCTAATCTTTTCTTTCAGAGTGATCACCTGATCACCTCTCTTATACTGGCTCTTCTCTTAATTTACACAGGAGAAAGGAGAAATAGACTTCTTATGCAGGACCAGTGAGATCCTTTACACAGCCTGGCATGAAAGAAAAATGTAGGGGATGTGTTCTAAAATGATTAAGCATTTCAAGCTACAGAGAGTCTGGTGATAGGAAGCCAGAGGGTCCTTCGAGCTGAGCCTCTTCTGAGGCTTCCCCTCTTGGGGGAGAAGGATGTGCACATGCAATAAGCAATTAAGAAAACTCTCAGTATGCTGATAATTGAGAGTCAATATAAACACTACCACAAATCAGGTGACTTCCAACTCACTCCTTTCAACACATTTAAAAGGGAATAAAACCAAATTGTTAGGCAGTGGATAATTAAAAATAAACTTGATAGTAGATTCCTATGTGATTGCTATTATATAACTAAGGAGTTCAAAGAACTGAGTGTGATCCATATCATGAAACTCCTATGCCTTTCCATTAATGTCTATGAATAAATTTTATTTGAAATTTTATCTACAAAATATGCTAAACAGGGAAAAGTTCAACATTGAGTTCTCTTATTTGACCTAATAAATATACATGAGTATTTGTGAATATATGCATAGGAAATAGCTGCTTTGGATGGATCCTATCTTATTAAGAGATATAAATTGAATACTTTTTCTGTTTAATCATTTTCTAGCAGAATATAAATATATATGCTTATGATACCTTGACTAATTTTAATCTAATAATTATTACCACCATGTCCAGGAAAAAATGATTTAAGCCTTAAACTTGCAGAAACTTTTTAAATTAAAATTTAAAATGTATCTATTTTCATTATGATATAAAGATCGATATAAAGTCCTCTCCAGCACAAATATATATAATACATAGAACAGTAATAAGTTCTGAGAAGAAAAAGGAAACAAGAAAGAAGTGGAGAAGGAAGAGGCTGGAATCCTATTAAATGGACCTGGTATAGACTGCCTTGGGAAAGTAAGACTACAACTATATAGTATGAGATTATATATAGGAAGAGGACCCAGAAATTCTCAGTTTCTTGAAAAGGGACACACATCAGACAACAGTAAAATGACATTAATACTGAGCATGGTTGCTCACACCTGTAATCTTAGCCAGTCAGGAGAGTGAGACGTAGATAATTAAAGTTCAAGGCCAGCCCAAACAGAACAGCACACTGAACCCCCATCACCAAAATAACCAACAAAAAAGCAGCTCTGGAGGCCTGGCTCAAGTGATAGAGCAAGAGACTCTAAATTTGTACAGTGAAGAAGAGAGAGAGAAAATGAGGGGAGGGGAGGGAGAGAGAGAAAGGGAGAAGGAAGGAAGAAAAGGAAGGAAGGAAGGAAGGAAGGAAGGAAGGAAGGAAGGAAGGAAGGAAGGAAGGAAGGAAGGGAGGGAGGGAGGGAGGGAGGGAGGGAGGGAGGGAGGGAGGGAGGGAGGAAGGAAGGAAGGAAGGAAGGAAGGAAGGGAGGAGCAAGATTAAGCAAGAGAGAGGTGGTGAGTCTGAAAGCAGGGACTGAATTACTGTGAAGCTAACAAATCTGAAGTTTCAAGCTTCCCTCTACACTTGCATGGCAGGGCCCCAACTGGAGCTTACAAAGAGTTTGCATGGTATCTTGTGTTCTCTTACCTAAAGAGGGTGACCTAAATGCAAAACTCCAAATCCCACAAAATATGGCACTGCTGTGGCTCTGAATGTTACATAGGAAAGGGAAAGTGGTGGTGTGGCTCCTGCCGGGAACACACAGGGTTCCAGGGCCTGTTTCTCAGACCTGCCAGTTGAACATGGGCACCCATCCTCTCAGAGTTCCTGGTCTCCATTCTCCTTGCTGCTTTGTACTAAACACCTTACACCTAACACTTTGCAGTTCAACCCACAAGATGCAGAATATATTTCCTTGCCTCTGCAACATGTTGGCTTTAGTTATGAGGCTTGCTTTGGCCAAAGGAAAGAGATATGCGCTAAGACTAGAAGATCTAGTGCTTGCTTTTTTTTTTCCTCATTTTTTTATTGTAATTAGTAAAAGGGATACATGATATTTGCCAGATAGAAGGTGCATTAATTCACATACATTGATACCCTTTCGCATGTCTTGGTACCCGTTTCCCTCCCCCCCACGCCCCCCACCAGTCTTGGTTTTCCCCCCTTCCCTATCAAATTTCAAATATCCAAATACAAATAAATTCAATATATCAGATAACAAAGTGAGATACTATACCAATATGAGATAACCAAGGGACAGCAAAGGAGATGAGAGACAACATAGTACATTAAGGACAACAATCATTCATTATATGGCTTTTGTTTCACTATCCTGGAGGTCCTTTCAATTAGCTTCACATTATATGTCCTTATGTATCAAGATTTTGCTCTATTGCAAGTCTCTGCTAGTAGAGCCCAAGGTTTCTACTGATTATGACGAATGAGGGAAACCATTGAGCCTAAGTTCCTTTGAGTCTGGCTTACTTCACTTAATATGATTTTTTCTAAGTCTTTCCATTTCCTAACAAATGGGGCAGTGTCATTCTTTCTGACAGCAGCGTAGAATTCCATTGTGTACAAATACCACAACTTGTTGATCCACTCATCAACTGAGGGACATCTAGGTTGGTTCCATATCTTTGCTATGGTGAATAGTGCTGCAATGAACATTGTTGTGCTAGTGGGTTTAGTATGTCCTTGTTTCTGGATGGTTGGGTAAATGCCAAGTAGTGGAATTGCTGGGTCATAGGGGAGTTCTATGTTTAGCCTTTTGAGGCACTGCCACACTGCTTTCCATAGTGGTTGGACAAGTTTGCACTCCCACCAACAGTGTAGTAGTGATCCCTCCTGGCCACATCCCCTCCAGCATCTGTTGTCATTCGTTTTCCTGATCCTGGCCATTCTAGCTGGAGTGAGGTGGAATCTTAGAGTTGTTTTGATTTGCATTTCTTTTATGACCAGAGATGTTGAGCATTTCTTCATGTGTCTATAGGCCATTTTTGTTTCTTCTTCAGAGAAGACTCTCTTTAAGACTTTGGCCCATTTTTTCATGGGATGGTTGTTACTTTGGAGGTTAGTTTTGGAGTGATTCAATTTTTTGAGTTGTTGATATATTTTAGATATGAGGCCTTTGTCCGTTGTTTGGTTGGTGAAGATCTTCTCCCACTCTGTAGGCTTCCTGATTAGTTTACTAGCTATGTCCTTTGCCATACAAAAGCTCTGCAGTTTAATGCAGTCCCACTTATCCACCCTTTCTCTGATTTGTTGTGATTCTTGGTCCTTATTAAGAAAGTTTCGACCTGTGCCAAGGAGGCCTTTTTTTAACTATATATTTTTTTGTCTTTTCTCTTTTGGCACTGGGGATCAAGCCCAGGACGTTGCACTTGCTAGGCAAGTGCTTTGCCACTGAGCTACATCCCAGCCCTCTAGTGCTTGCTTTAGGCATGTGTTGGTCCTTGATCTGTTGTTAGAGTAATAGACCCAGAGTAGCCTTTTAGTCACAGAAGAATGATAGCATTCACAGTAAACCTGGACCCAACCTAAGCCTGAAGCCAGACTCCAACAAATCCACACTACATTAGTTGAATCTCAGCTGGCTTGCACACAGAAAAGTTAAGAAATAAATGCTAGTATTACAATATGTAGTATAATGGGCATAGAAAGCACATTCATTAATTGTGTCAGTTTAGAATAAGTTTTACAGCAATAATACAATAACTCCCCCATTTCTCATAGTTTATACCACTATAGGCCATCTCAGTTTGACCTATAATTTTACTCAGAGCCCTCATCTAATATGAGGATAACACTAAACTCGTCACAGTTAAACTGCTGTAAGCCAGGTGACCCCTGTGGGAGGAAGGGGAAAAAAAAAAAAGAAAAATAGAGCACAGAAATATTTGTGTCTACTCTTTGTAATTGTTTATTGTTTTAATTTATCCTACTCATATTTCATTTTTTCAAAACTGTGTGGACACATTTATTTGCATATATAACATATATAAATTTACCAATGCCTTATGTATATACAATCTTTTCTACTTTATTATACAAAATAGTACACTATTCACTTGTGTCTTGCTTTTTAAAACATATGAAAGTATTTTGGAAATTGCTCCATACCAGTTTCTAGATATTTACCTTAATAATTTTGCTGATAAGTAGTAATGTATTATATGGATATATTATAGACTGTTGAATTTGTTATCTTTAAATGGGTCCTATATTTTTCTCCAATAGTTTATTATTTCAAGCACTACTTTAATATGTAATCATTTAGTATGCCCTTGTTTCTGGATGGTTGGGTAAATGCCAAGTAGTGGAATTGCTGGGTCATAGGGGAGTTCTATGTTAGCCTTTTGAGGAACTGCCATACTGCTTTCCATAGTGGTTGAACGAGTTTGCACTCCCACCAACAGTGTAGTAGTGATCCTTCCTGGCCACATCCCGTCCAGCATCTGTTGTTATTAGTTTTCTTGATCCTGGCCATTCTGACTAGAGTGAGGTGGAATCTTAGAGTTGTTTTGATTTGCATTTCTTTTATGACCAGAGATGTTGAGCATTTCTTCATGTGTCTATAGGCCATTTTTGTTTCTTCTTCAGAGAAGACTCTCTTTAAGTCTTTGGCCCATTTTTTAATGGGATGGTTGTTACTTTGGAGGTTAGTTTTGGAGTGATTCAATTTTTTGAGCTGTTGATATATTTTAGATATGAGGCCTTTGTCTGTTGTATGGTTGGTAAAGATCTTCTCCCACTCTGTGGGCTTCCTAATTAATTTACTAGCTATGTCCTTTGCCATACAAAAGCTCTGCAGTTTAATGCAGTCCCACTTATCCAGCCTTTCTCTGATTTGTTGTGATTCTTGGTCCTTATTAAGAAAGTTTCGACCTGTGCCAAGGAGGCCTAGTGTATCTCCTATTCCTTCTTGTAAAGTTTTCAGTGTGTCAGCTTTTGCCTCCAGGTCTTTGCAGCACTATTCACCATAGCAAAGATATGGAACCAACCTAGATGTCCCTCAGTTGATGAGTGGATCAACAAGATGTGGTATTTGTACACAATGGAATTCTATGCTGCTGTCAGAAAGAATGACATCGCCCCATTTGTTAGGAAATGGAAAGACTTAGAAAAAATCATATTAAGTGAAGTAAGCCAGACTCAAAGGAACTTAGGCTCAATGGTTTCCCTCATTAGTCATAATCAGTAGAAACCTTGGGCTCTACTAGCAGAGATCTGCAATAGAGCAAAATCTTGATACATAAGGCCATATAGTATGAAGCTAATTGAAAGGACCTCCAGGATATTGAAATAAAAGCCATATAACGAATGATAGTTGTCCTTAATGTACTATGTTGTCTCTCATCTCCTTTGCTGTCCCTTGGTTATCTCATATTGCTATAGTATCTCACTTTGTTATCTGATATATTGAATTTATTTGTATTTGGTTATTTGAAATTTGATAGGGAAGGGGGAAAATTAAGATGTGTGGGGGGTGTGGGGGGGAGGGTAATGGGTACCAAGACATGTGAAAGGGCATCAATGTATGTGAATTAATGCACCTTCTATCTGGCAAATATCATGTATCCCTTTTACTAATTACAATAAAAATATGTAATCATTTACAAATCATGCTTGGTGTTGTAGCTATGCCTCTATAATAAACTCTGAAAAGAGGGTTTATTGGGTCAAAGGTAAGTACACAGATACTATTTCTTAACATTTATAAATTCTCTTATACTATGGTTTGATAGCTAATCTTGGTGTCTTCTTGTCTACTTCATGATGCTCAGATACGTGCTCTAAATTCTGAATGATCCTTTGAAGGTATTTTTGTGATTTAGATGAAGGTAACATTGAGAATGAAGCAGATGGATTTCTATGCGTCTATGCCTCATCTGGTCATGTGAAGACCAGAAAAAGAATAAGGTAGACCCTAGAATCACCAGTGGTAGAAGAGAGGAGAGAAAGTGTGTGTGTGTGTGTGTGTGTGTGTGTGTGTGTGTGTGTGTGTGTGTGTGTGTGAGAGAGAGAGAGAGAGAGAGAGAGAGAGAGAGAGAGAGAGAGAGAGAGAGAGAAGGAGAGACTCCAGCAAGAGGGTAATTCTCCAGATTGAGGATTTTTAGAACTTTACCATTAGCTTTAGCTGGATCTACAGTCTGCCAGCCTGCCCTGAAGATTTATGACTTGTAAATTCCTCCATAATAGCATAAACCAATTCCTTAAAATAAATATCTTACACCCTATATATCCTATTGGTCTGTTTCCCTGTCAAACCCTGACAAAGTTAAGCCATTTTCCATTCCTACTTGTCATGTGTGAGAAGATCTGTTTTCCCACAGTTCTATTTAGACCAGATACCATTGAATGTCTGCATTACGTAAAAAACCATTAGTCAATAAATGGTATCTCAAGGCAGGTGACATTGATCAAGATTTATTGTATTTCTAAACTGCTTTTTAAGAGACAACTCCTTTGGACAACTACTTAATAATAAAAAGATATAGATAGTATCTCATTGTAGCATGAATTTTTGGTATGAATGAAGTAGTATACTTTATTTTCATAGGTTTAAGGACCATTTGTTTATTTGTCCAATGGTATGCCTTGGAAAGGATTTTATAGTGCAAAAACAATCTCGTACTGTTAGAAATTAAATCAGATGTCCTGGTTTAGTGTCATCTGCATATCTGTTATCTCAGCTACTCAGGAGGCAAAAGTTACTGAGAAATCCATTTCAATGAATAGAGTTGATACCTATCATCCCAGATATAAGTAAGAGAATCATGGTCCAGGCTCACCTAGAGAAAAAGCAAAAAAAATGCCCAAAATGAAATTATTAAATTAAAAACAATAAAAGCAAAAAAGGGCTGAAAGTATGGCTCAAGTGGTACAGCACCTGAATAGAAGTGTGAGGCCAGGAGTTCAACCTCTAGTACGACAATAAATAAATAAAGAAGAAGAAAGAGGAGGAAGAAGAGGAGAGAAAAAAATGATGGAGAGAGGAGGAAAAGGAATGAAGAGGAGCATACGAGAGGGGATGGGATAAAAAAAGATAAAAAAGGAAGGAAAAATGGAAAGAATGTCAAAGAAAAGAAGAGAAACGGGAACAAATGAAATCAGCTAAGCTCTAGTTGCAGCCTGGCATAAATTCTTTAAATAATTGTTCTAGTTATCTTTCAGGAAAAGTCTGCAGACTCCACTCAAACATGTTTTGCATTTGTCTATTCAAGAACTGACATGTTAGAGAAACCTAGCTTGCTCAGCTAATGACTTTTGAGGTCAAGCAGAACATGGTCATTTCCTGTGCATGGCATGTAAATAGACATGATTATATGCTTGTGCAAAAGAACCCTGAAACCCCTCCATTCAACTGTCAGCTTCTCTTATTCCCCCCCCCTTTTAGAAATTTCCCAGCCCAATGGGGAAGCAGATTTGAATTTACATCTCCTGGTCTCTTTCCTGGCCTCTTTCTAGTCTACTTATTTAAACTCTTTTGTTTTAATCTGATACTGTACTCTACTGGCTTCTATGCATGTTCAGCCATCAAATCCCTGCTCAATATCAGAAAGACCCAGGCTGATACGATTAGCAAGTTTATTTCCAAGGCTAATATAATTTTTAATAAAACTTCCCAGTCCTTTACAGAACTTTTTGGGTACATTTATTTTGTTGGTTTTATTTTTATTTATTTATTTTTTGCCTATGTATGCCAGTCTTGGAGCTTGAACTCAGGGTCTGGGCATTGATCCTGAGCTTTTGTTTTGCACAAAAATAGTGTTCTTCCACTTGGGCCACAGCTCTATTGCTGGTTTTTTTGATGGTTGATTGGAGATCCGAGTCTTGTGGACCTTTCTGGCTGGGCTGGCTTTGAACTGCAATTCTCAGATCTCAGCCTCTCAAGTAGCTCGAATCGCAGTCATGAGTCACAGATACCTGGTCTTATTATTTAATCACTTAGCTAGTTTTGCCATTCCTGAGGCTTGAACTCAGGGCCTGGGCACTGTCCTTGGGCTTTCGCAAGGCTAGTAGTGTTCTACCCCTTGAGCAACAGCACCACTTCTAGCTTTTTCTGTGTATGTGGTTCTGAGGGATTGAATCCAGGGCTTCGTGCATGCTAGGCAAGCACTCTACCTTTAGGCCACGCTCCAGAATGCGGTCAGCAAGTTAATATATACTGGGAAGTTTCTTTGAGAAAATATGCTCTAATTCGATAGATTCTCAATTTTACAAAAGTTTTGTAAAACCCTAGGGTAAAAATATGCTTTGTTCAGGCTTCTGATCTTTCTTCCTCTCCCCTTTCTTACTTCCTCCTCATTCCTCGGGTTTATTTTTTGTTTTTGCAGTTTTGTTTGTGCTAACTGAATAAGGACAAGTCTCTGTCATTTCTCTTTTGTAGCCAAATACTTTCTGTTATTAACCCTAACAAGTATAAATAAATGTTTCAATGCTGAGAATGAAATTCAGGTTAAATCCGCCTTCAAGAAGCAAACTCCCAATGAGAACACTTATTTGTGGGACTGAGTACTCATTTGTAAATAATACTACAATTTTCCCCAACCTGCCATCCAAAACAAGAAAGTCTTATTTAATACAAATGGAGATATGTGGCACTAGCAGGTGGTAAGCCAGTCATTCATGGTCTGCTTATGGGACGCCTTTATCTTGTAAATATGTTCTGCTTTCTTTAAGTGTTTAAATATGCGGTAAATGTACTGAGTCAGTTAATATTTAATATGAAACAGGCTGGGATACATGAATACGATGAGCTGGGCACAGGTGGCTCCCTCTGTTTAAATAATTTCTCTTCTAGTTTAGTGGAAATGCTAATTTTATCATAGACTATGAGAAGTGAGCAATGAGGGGAATAAAAATGGCCAGATCTCACAGGTCAAAATTTTCAAGTGAAAGAAATGCCAAATGAGTTGATTTTTGAGGACATTGAGCCTGACCTCTGATTGCAGCAGCCCCTGAAGAAATCTTTCCGACTAGAAGGCTACCCAGGAAGTAAACATGACAGAAATTGTCCTTCCCCTTGTCACTCTGAAGAGCCATCTGCTCCTGAGTTAAAGCCATTTTCTATTAAATTCACCAGCACGCTAATTAAAGAATGACTGGAGGACGGTGAAGCTGCCAGATGCTGGGAAAATATATCACTGTCTTTTTATATGGTTAGGCAAACGTTTAATTAAACTTGCAGCTGCTCTGTCTGCACTATCCCACCAACACAACTCAATCTCATTTACCTGAGAAAATCATTTCATATTAGTGTCTTTCAAGGGGTAAAACAACTTAAAACAGACTTTGCTCAAATATTTAATATCTCTGTACATGATTTAATTACACGCATCAGTAATTATGTAAAGGCAACTTGAACCTTACATTCCTTCGGGGTCTTGTTGTGTCTCCTGCTAACTAATCAAACGTCTCCTCTGTGGTATGTTTATTCAAGGGAGTGCAATTACACAAAGCCTAAGTCCAAGTATGGGTGCTCAGGTGGTTTCCACTGAGTGGATGTATTTGGATGTATTTGAACGGCCTCTCTGTGAAGAGAATTAGACAAGTGGAAGAAGAGATGGATATAGAATGTGATAGAATGCTGATAATGACCTTCCCAACCCTCAGCCAGCCTAGGGGTTCTGCATGGTCTAGGAGATGAACATATTTATATGTGTGTGTATGTGCACATGTATATGTACATATATCCACAGAGTATAATGGAGGTGGTGAAATGCGTCAAAGTATATCATGCATATATATGGAAAAATCACAATGAAAATCCCTTATATATTTAATTTAGGGTAATACAGAAGATATGAATATTTTCTTTTTTAATATTTTTTATTGTAATTAATAAAAGGGTTACATGATATTTGCCAGATAGAAGGTGCATTAATTCACATACATTGATACCCTTTCACATGTCTTGGTCCCCATTTCCCTCCCCCCACCCCACCCCTCATCTTGTTTTCCCCCTTCCCTATCCAATTTCAAATAACCAAATACAAATATATCCAATATATCAGATAACGAAGTGAGATACTGTAACAATATGATATAACCAAGGGAGAGCAAAAGAGATGAGAGATAACATAGTACATTAAGGACAACAATCATTCATTATGGCTTTTATTTCAATATCCTGGAGGTCCTTTCAATTAGCTTCATACTATATGGCCTTATGTATCAAGGTTTTGCTCTATTGTAAATCTCTGCTAGGAGAGCCCGAGGTTTCTACTGATTATGACAAATGAGGGAAACCATTGAGCCTAAGTTCCTTTGAGTCTGGCTTACTTCACTTAATATGATCTTTTCTAAGTCTTTCATTTCCTAACAAATGGGTCGATGTCGTTTTTTCTGACAGCAGCATAGAATTCCATTGTGTACAAATACCACATCTTGTTGATCCACTCATCAACTGAGGGACATCTAGGTTGGTTCCATATCTTTGCTATGGTGAATAATGCTGCAATGAACATTGTTGTGCTGGTGGATTTAGTATGCCCTTGTTTCTAGATGGTTGGGTAAATGCCAAGTAGTGGAATTGCTGGGTCATAGGGGAGCTCTATGTTAGCATTTTGAGGCACTGCCATACTGCTTTCCATAGTGGTTGAACGACTTTGCACTCCCATCAACAGTGTAGTAGTGATCCCTCCTGGCCACATCCCCTCCAGCATCTGTTATTATTCGTTTTCCTGATCCTGGCCATTCTAACTGGAGTGAGGTGGAATCTTAGAGTTGTTTTGATTTGCATTTCTCTTATGACCAGAGATGTTGAGCATTTCTTCATGTGTCTATAGGCCATTTTTGTTTCTTCTTCAGAGAAGACTCTCTTTAAGTCTTTGGCCCATTTTTTAATGGGATAGTTGTTACTTTGGAGATTAGTTTTGGAGTGATTCAATTTTTTGAGCTGTTGGTATATTTTAGATATGAGGCCTTTGTCCATTGTTTGGTTGGTAAAGATCTTCTCCCACTCTGTAGGTTTCCTAATTAATTTACTAGCTATGTCCTTTGCCATACAAAAGCTCCGCAGTTTAATGCAGTCCCACTTATCCAGCCTTTCTCTGATTTGTTGTGATTCTTGGTCCTTATTAAGAAAGTTTCATCCTGTGCCAAGGAGGCCTAGTGTATCTCCTATTCCTTCTTGTAAAGCTTTCAGTGTGTCAGCTTTTACCTCCAGGTCTTTGATCCATTTGGAGTTAATTATAGTGCAAGGTGACAACGAAGGATCCAGCTTTAGTTTTCTGCAGGTGCTTAACCAGTTCTGCCAGCACCACTTGTTGAAGAGGCTGTCTTTCTTCCATTCTATTTTTTTGGCTCCCTTGTCAAAGATTAGGTGGCCATAGGTCTGTGGTAGAGTACTGTTTGAATTTTTAATTTATACGCCTTCTTCGCCCTTTCAAATGAGCATGTTTAACAGCAGTGGGTTCATGCTGGAAAGTATGCAACATATCACAAAATGCGAAAACAAATCATGATCGAAATGGAAACTAACTTCAGATTAAAATGGAAACCTTAAAAAATAAAAGGGAACACCTTAGCAAAAGATCTGGACAGGCTGAATAGTCTTCTTTATTGAGTCTTCTTTATTTTAAGTTTACTATCTCAAAAGACCAAATGCAGTAAAAGAAGAAAAAAAAGTTAAATTCTAGATATATTGAAAGACCAAATGTAACACAAGAAGGGAAAACTACAATGACATCCTAGATCTGTTGGGAAGCAAGCCTAAGCTTGGCCTCTATGGAAACCATCAGCCTCACCCCCTGCATGACAGGTTCCTAGAGTCCTGTAGTAGCAGAGATGTCAGAAGATGGTGCCTGAAAGCAACAGCAGCAGGTTCAACAATTAATACAGCAGACGAAAATCATGATCTGCCCAGATGATTCTGGAAAGTTCATCTAAAGAGCCACTTGGGAGTCTGTAGACACTCTTTCTCTCCCTGCCTGCTGACATTCTAGTTATTACTTGCCAATCAGGACCAAACCATCCTCTTCCTTTCAGTCCTTTCTGTCCCAAGTTTGTTTCTCTTCCAGAAGAGCTGGGAGTCATCTTTTCAGAGTCTGGTTCATGTCTTATTGTGGGATAGCATGTTGAATTTTGCAATTTACTAGCTTGCAGGGGAGCCTGAAGGAAGTGTACTTAGAGAAAACCTGTCATTTTTTTTTTTTGCAATTCACTTCAATTAGTTTTTATCACTGTGTGTAATGGGACAGTTTGTTTCCTCAGCAATTAACAACCCACATCTTAATTTAAAAAGTGAAGTAAAAGAACATCTAAAAGACAGGCAATCGTGGCTCATGTCTCTAATCCCAGCTGCTCAGATGACTGAGATCCGAGGATCACAGTTGAAAGTCACCCAGAGCAAACAAATCTGAGAGATTCTTATGTCTGATTAACTGACAAAAATGGAGTGTGGCACAAATAGTATAGGGCCACTTTTGAGCAAGAAGCTAAGTGAGAATATGAGGCTGTGAATTTAAAGCACCAGTACTGTCACAAAAGAAAAAAATATCACCTGGAGGTATTTTTTTGAGGAAAGCCATAGAAGAGCACAGAGAGAAGATAAGAAATATTAGGGAGGGGCCAGGAGTTTAGCCTAGTGGTTAAAGTGCTTGCCTAGCATGCACGAAGACCCGGGTTCGATTCCTTGGTATCACATATATAGAAATAGCTGGAAGTGGTGCTGAGGCTCAAGTGGTAGAGTTCTAGCCTTGAGAAAGTCCAAGGACAATGCTAGGCCCTGAGCACTCAAGCTCAGGACTGGCAAAAAAAGAAAAGAAAAGAAAAGAAATATTCGGGAGTTTGGAAGTAAAGTACTCCAATGTTAGTTTTATCTATTTTATTACAGAGTGTCACATTGTATAATTTGAAAGTTTGCGGCAGTTTTCTTTGCCTGTCTTGGGTGTGCTGTGATTGTTTCTGATTTTGTTCCTCAGAGGAATACAAGCATGCTAAATATGCCAAAGCTATATGTGACAGCATGGAATCCAATCACTGATATTCTGTCTTGCCTATTTAGGAATAACCACATTACAGGGCAGAAAAGGTGGTAATGTGGGAGTCCAAGGTCACACATCCTATCTGTGTGATCTTGAAATGACCACAAAATCATTCATAGCCCTTTCTTTCTTTTTCTTTCTTTCTTTCTTTCTTTCTTTCTTTCTTTCTTTCTTTCTTTCTTTCTTTCTTTCTTCCTTCCTTCCTTCCTTCCTTCCTTCCTTCCTTTCTTCTTTTTGTCGGCAGTGGGGCTTGAACTCTGGGCCTGGGCACTGTCCCTGAGCTTTTCAGCTCAAGGCTAGTGCTCCACTAGTTTGAGCCACATCACCACTTCCAGTTTTCTGGTGGTTAGTTGGAGATAAGAGTTTCACCAACTTTAGTGCCTGAGCTGGCTTTGAACTGTGATACTTAGGTCTCAACATTCTATGTACCTAGGATTACAGGTGTGAGCCACTAGCACCTGGCTTGTTTTTTTTAATACAAAAGAAAAAGCTAGAAAATGATAAAAATAAATTAATTGTTTGGAAAGAATAGAGCACAGAAACTTTTTTTTTGCCAAGTTCTCCAGTAAACTAAACTAAGAGGGTGATAGGTTTCAAGTAACTTGAACACAGGATTGTGCATCTTTACCTCCCTTGGCAATTACCTCAGAAAACATACATGTAGACACAGCTACTCCATTCACCCCACCTCACACATCGGCTGGACTTAAAGATATCGAAGCAAATACTGTAAATATAACAAGAGTCCAAACTGTTATTTTTTCCCACCTGTCATTTTTCACATGATCAACTGATCTGAGTTAATTCTCCCTAGACAGAATTTTCTTAGATAAATTCCAACAGTCAAGGTGAATAAATTTGGTTTCTTAAAAATCTAGTTCATGGACAAAGGAACTAAAGAGAGACATATCAGAAGAAGAGATTAAAATGGCAGAAAAGCATATGAGAAAATGTTCATCATCTGAGGGGTGGGGGTAGGGGGGAAGGAAAATGGGGACCAAGACATGTGAAAGGGTATCAATGTATGGGAATTAATGCACCATCTATCTGACAAATATCACGTAACCCTTCTATTAATTACAATAAAAATATATGAAAAAAAGAAAAGAAAATGTTCATCATCTATGGTCATAAAGGAAATGCAAATAAAAACAACCCTAAGATACCACCTTACCCCAACAAGAATGGCCAAGATTTTGAACTCAGACAATGACAGTTGCTGGCGGGGTTGTGGAGAAAAAGGAACCCTACTACACTGCTGGTGGGAATGTAAACTAGTTCAGCCACTCTGGAAAGCAATGTGGAGGTTTCTTAAAGAACTGAAAATAGACCTTCCCTACAATCCCGCCATACCACTTCTGGGCATCTACCCCGAACATCATAACCCAGGATATTATAAGGACACCTGCTCAGCTATGTTCATCTCTGCACTAGTCACAATAGCCAGGCAATGGAAACAACCCAGATGCCCTACTGCAGATGAATGGATATAGAAAATGTGGTATATATACACAATGAAATTCTACATAGTCAACAGACAAGAGAAAATAATGGCATTCACAGGGAAGTGGATGAATCTAGAGCGAATCATGTTGAGTGAGACAAGTCAAGACCTAAGGAACAAAAAGTGCATGGTATCCTTAATATGTGGGTATTAAATCCAAAGAGTACAAGAGCAAGGACTCAATAACTGCATACCCAAAGCTATGGACATGGTAATGGAAATACAAACATAATTATATAGATATAAAAACTTATGACTCTATAGACATAATGTTTTATTTCATAAATTAATATGTTTCTAAGACATACAAACCCTTAGCCTAATTTTGATTAAGTTCTAAATACTAAGTCCCAGTGATTGTAAATAGAGATTCCCTTCTTGAACACTTGTTTGTTAAACTTGTCATTTAAAATATGATGTAAAAATCAATGTTAAGGGCCGGGAGTTTGGCCTAGTGGTTAAAGTGCTTGCCTAGCATGCATGAAGACCCGGGTTCGATTCCTCGGTACCACATACATAGAAAAAAGCCGGAAGTGGTGCTGAGGCTCAAGTGGTAGAGCTCTAGCCTTGAGAAAGTCCAAGGACAGTGCTCAGGCCCTGAGCTCAAGCCCAGGACTGGCAAAAAAAATCAATGTTAATAAATTCTTTAATAAAAAAGTGAAAAAAAATCTAGTTCATTATAAAGCTTCAGTATATATCAAAGATGGCAGAATAGCTCAGTGGTACACTTCCCATACACAAGGGCCATGGGTTCAATTCCCACAGCACAAACCAAATATAAACAAGAAAAAAGAACTCTGTATAGTGAGATAAATAAAAGGTCATTTATTATCCTGTGGGTCAAGTAGAGAGGAAAACATAATCACCAATGTTAGTCATCAATTATAAAATTAATAGTGTATAGTAACAATGCTATTCTCTTATAAATATGGCACTTATAGACATGGCTTAGGAGAAAATGATGTTGTGTTGATTCTTCAGTAATGGAGTTATGTGATTCTATAACATCCTGGGGTCATTGGTGACAGCCCAGCATGGCATCTTTGTATATTGAGATAGGCCAGGTGATCCTAACCTTACTTGTGCCATCTGCTAACCAAATGGAACATACAGTCAGGACAAAGCAGCCATTCATAGAGAAAATTGGTAGGTATGTTTTCAGAGAGATGCCAGTCCTTGCTTTCAGTAATAGATAACAATAGCTGATTTGGATGAGATTCATGAACTAATTCTTCCTCATCTAATCTTGTACCTCCTAAACGCACTATCTTTGAATACCATCAAATTCAGGGCTTCAGGATTCAACACGAATTAGAAGAATGTCATAAATAAGTTCACAGTAAATAGCAAAGAACTCATGGATATAAATGCACTTTCAAGGCCGGAAACCAGTGACTCACACCTATAATCCTAGCTACTCAGAAGGCTGAGATCTGAGGATAATAGTTTGAAGCTAGCTTGAGTTAGAAACTCCATGAGAATCTTATCTTCATTTAACCAGCCAAAAGCTGAAAATAGTACTGTGGCTCAATTGGTAGAGTGTTAGCCTTGAGCTAAAAAAGCTCAGAGATAACTAACTCCCAGTCCCTAAGTTCAATGCCTAGGACCAGCATTGAAAAAATTAAAAATAATAAAGAACTTTCAAAACATTGTTGCCCATCTTTATTATAATTTTAATAATAATATAATGCTACATATGCTATATAAAAGTATATATACTATCATAATATAGGTATGAAAACAACAAAATGGTTAAGATTCATATTTCCTATATATTACAAAGTGTTACATACACAAAATGCTACTATAATTATTCTAAAATGAAGTTTTAGTCAATATTTTTAAGAGTGGATTTGATAGATCATTTATCTTATGTTCTTAGCTGTAATTTTTCAAAGAAGTAGTATTAGTCTATACTCAGCACTGTGCAAATACTATTGGACTAAAAAAATTCCAAAACAAAAAAAATATTGTTAGTACAATGTTCATTGCAGGACAATTTACCATAGTGAAGATATGGAACCAACCCAGATGCCCCTCAGTAGATGATTGGATCAACAATGGAATTCTATGCTGCCATCAGAAAGAATGACAGCGCACCATTTGTAAGGAAATGGAAAGACTTGGAGAAAATCATATTAAGTGAAGTAAGCCAGACCCAAAGGAACATAGGCTCAATGGTTTCCCTCATTTATAACAATTAGTACATGTCAAGGACTCTCCTAGCAGAGGATAACAATACTCAAAACCTATGTACATAAGGTCATATAGAATGAGACTAAATGAAAGGATCTCTAGGACATGGAAACAAGGGCTTTATCTTGTTTGATTGTTGTTCTTACTGTACTACGTTATTTCTCTTCTCTTTTGTTGCCCTTCGGTTAATCTCATATTGTTGCTGTATCTGATTTTGTTACCTAGTATATTGTATATGCTTTTACTGGTTTATTTGAAATGGGAAAGGGAAGGGGGGGAACAAGATGATTGGGAGGGGGTAGGGGAAGAGAACTGGGAAGAAAAACATGAGAAGGGGTATCAATGCATGAGAAGTAATGCACCTACTATCTGGTGAATATAACTGTAACCCCTCTATACATTACATTAAAATTTTTTAAGTAAAAAAATTATAAAAAGCAAGTTACATGCTAAACATATATGTGTATATATTGTTTGTAATTTTCTTCAAGAGGGAAATGCCTAGATCTCCAAGCTGCTTATTATTGTAACTCATTTTTACAGTTCAATTTTCCATGGGCTAAAAAATAAGTAGTGATAGAAATAAAATTATTCTAGTACTTATTCCAGTCAGTAGAAAACAGCCTATCAGGGAATACTGACCTGTATAATTTGCAGGTCACAGAATAAGCTGGTAAATCAAAATCTTCCTGACAATGATATAAGGGTAGTGGCTGGGGGGGGCAAAAATTGGGGATATAAGGATGAGAAAGTATATTACAACTTTACAGAAAACAGGAAAGAGGCTCACTAATCAAAAAGTCATTTTCAAAGATTCTAGTTGTCACTAACCCTTGAAGACTGAACCAGATGATGGAGATGAGGGCAAGTGTTTTCCCCTAGCTTATCTATACCACTGTTGTGGTTCTTTTCTAATAAACTCTTCGATCACCTTTACTTATGTTTGCTTCTTGACTGAATTTTTCTCTTGCCATTTGCAAGGACTAAGATTACTTAGCTGTCCTAAACTTGCTGGTAACATATTTGGAACATTGACTAAGAAGTTAGAGATTAAATTTGTCTTCATCTGACTTGAATTCGCCAAAAGATAGTAATAATACATATGCTACCTTTATTAAATTCTTAGCAAATTATACCTCCCTTGTCTTGCAAGGCTTTATCGAAATTTGACTCAACTGTGATTGCCTACAAGCTTTTCATGACCTCTCAATTAGAAGTGAGGATGTCAGTACCCTAAACACTCATTTTGTGCTATCCATGTAACTTATATTTCAGTTTTATTGTATATCTTATCTCTTCTGAGTTAGTACATATATATATATACATGTATGCATATATATGTTTATAGAGACATGTATATGTATATAAAGATACATCTATGTATAGATACATGTCATTTATATATAATATATAATATATAATTGTCACTTCCATGTAGACTTTTGTCCATTTGCCCAAATAGGGAATCTTTGAAAGATTTCCTCAATGAATAAATAATTCCACATTTATTGTAAAAAAAAAAAAGTTTTCATTTCAGGCACCACAGTGTGTCAGAACTCCCTTGCCTTCGAGAACAAATGGCTAAAGACGATTTTATAAAATTGAAGTTTGAAGCTTTCCTCTCCAGCTTGCTCCCGGGAGCAGTAAGTTGGAAGGAATGTAGCAGGAAGGCAGAAGGTTAAGCAATTTTTATTGTTCAGAGGAATGCAGAGCAATATGCTCTCTGGGAACTCTGGGGATTTAAATATCAGAGGGATCGCTAGCAGCTTGCTTTGCATATGCAGCACTGTTTGGGGATGTTCATATGGTGTGTGATTGTGTGGTGCCTAGAACTGACAGTGCCATCTGTTCTTTGCTTTATTGAGCAATGGGGTTTAGCCTGCCCTCTCCAAATGAGCACAAATGTATGTACGGGCACGCACAGGCACATACACACGTTCATGGCTCCAACTTCCACCCAGCCTCAACAGAAAACACTTGATTGTCTTTCCATCTCATGCTTTAATCTCCACGGGAAAAATTCGATGAGTCAGGTATCAAACTACAGTCAAACTGAAATCTTATTTCACAAAGAATTGTGCCATCCAAGTAACTAAGAAAACCAGTAATCATCACCATGCTAAGACATTCGGCATACAAACTGAGTTATCATGACAGATGGCACAAGCCTAAAAAAAAAAAATACCCCAAAAGACAAAACCAGAAACCAGAAAATAAAACAGTAACTACACAGATAAAAAGCATACTGAAATGGTATCATTGGTGTAAAAGTCAAGCGTCAGCCATGTAACAAGATAGTAATACAGAATATGATAACTTAAGAAATGTAAAAATTAACTGTCTTGTTGGGCTGGGATAGAGTTTGGTGGCAAAGCACTTGCCTAGCAAATGCAATGTCCTAGTACCAAAAAAGAAAAAAAAAAAAGAAAGAAGAAGAAGGAGGCTATTGTGAAAGGAGTTTCTCTCACTGTTGGCGTAAAGGAAGGCAGTTGATTTTTGAGGGTTGATTTTATAGCCTGCTACTCTTCCAAAGTTTTGAATCAGCTCAAGGAGCTTGGGAGTAGAGTCTATAGGATTCTTTAAATACAGAATCATGTCATCTGCAAAGACGGATAGTTTTATTTCCTCTTTCCCTACTTGGATCCCCTTTATGCTTGCTTCTTGCCTTATTGCACTGGCTAGGAATTCTAGTACTATGTTAAAGAGGAGTGGAGAGAGTGGGAATCCTTGTCTCGTTCCTGATTTTAGAGGGAATGGCTTTAGATTTTCACCATTAAGTGTAATACTAGCAGTGGGTTTCTCATACACAGCCTTTATTACATTGAGGAATGTTCCACAGATTCCTAGTTTCTCCAGAGCTTTTAACATAAAGGGGTGCTGGATCTTGTCAAATGCCTTTTCCGCGTCTATTGAGACAATCATGTGATTTTTGTCCTTGCTCCTGTTGATGTGTTGAATTATATTAATTGATTTGCATATGTTGAACCAGCTTTGCCTCCCCGTGATGAATCCAGTTTGATCATAGTGTATAATTTTTTGATGAGTTGTTGTAGACGGTTGGCCAGTATTTTGTTGAGAAGTTTTGCATCGATGTTCATCAAAGATATAGGTCTATAGTTCTCTTTCTTTGATGAATCTCTGTCTGGTTTGGGGATGAGGGTTATACTGGCTTCATAGAATGAGTTTGGTAAGGAACCTTCATTTTCAATTTCGTTGAAGAGCTTGAGGAGTATTGGTGTGAGCTTTGCTTTGAAGACCTTATAGAATTCAGCTGTGAATCCATCTGGCCCTGGGCTTTGGAAGATGTGGCCAGGAGGGATCACTACTACACTGTTGGTGGGAGTGCAAACTCGTTCAACCACTATGGAAAGCAGTGTGGCAGTGCCTCAAAACGCTAAACATAGAGCTCCCCTATGATCCAGCAATTCCACTACTTGGCATTTACCCAACCATCCAGAAACAAGGACATACTAAATCCACTAGCACAACAATGTTCATTGCAGCATTATTCACCATAGCAAAGATATGGAACCAACCTAGATGTCCCTCAGTTGATGAGTGGATCAACAAGTTGTGGTATTTGTACACAATGGAATTCTATGCTGCTGTCAGAAAGAATGACATCGCCCCATTTGTTAGGAAATGGAAAGACTTAGAAAAAATCATATTAAGTGAAGTAAGCCAGACTCAAAGGAACTTAGGCTCAATGGTTTCCCTCATTCGTCATAATCAGTAGAAACCTTGGGCTCTACTAGCAGAGAACTGCAATAGAGCAAAATCTTGATACATAAGGCCATATAGTATGAAGCTAATTGAAAGGACCTCCAGGATATTGAAACAAAAGCCATATAACGAATGATTGTTGTCCTTAATGTACTATGTTGTCTCTCATCTCCTTTGCTGTCCCTTGGTTATCTCATATTGCTATAGTATCTCACTTTGTTATCTGATATATTGAATTTATTTGTATTTGGTTATTTGAAATTTGATAGGGAAAGGGGGAAAACCAAGACGGGTGGGGAGTGGGGGGGGGAGGGAAATGGGTACCAAGACATGTGAAAGGGTATCAATGTACGTGAATCAATGCACCTTCTATCTGGCAAATATCATGTAACCCTTTTACTAATTACAATAAAAAATGCAAAAAAAAGAAGAAGGAGGAAGAGGAAGGCGGAAGGAAGGAACGAACGAAGGAAGGAAGGAAGCAAGGAAGGAAGGAAGGAAGGAAGGAAAGTAAAGGAGGGAGGGAGGGAGGGAAAGGGAAGGGAAGGGAAAGGAAAGGAAAGGGAGGGAGGGAGAGAGGGAGGGAGGGAGGGAGGGAGGGAGGGAGGGAAGGAGGGAAAGAAAATGGTAGAGGGGAAGAAAAGAGAGAGGAAAACATGAGAAGGGGTATCAATGTTCAAGAAGTAATGTACCCACTACCTGATGAATGTAACTGTAACCCCTCCATACGTCACCTGACAATAAAAAAAGAAAAGAAAAACATCTAAAACACAATAATAATTGTCCTGTTAAATATAGCTCTATAACTATCATTTATAAATGGTAGCTGTTTCTCATCATCTTTATCATCTTCAACAAATCAAGAGACACAATAGAACGCAATGTTCCATAGATTTAGTTGTGTTGTAGATCACAGCCCCAAATATAAATGGAGATGTTGAGATGCACAAATAATGAACCGTGGGTATTTGGGGACATATGTCAAGAACTTGGAGTGATTATATCAATTTTATATAATTTTATTCTTTCAAATAATGAATGATGGACTCAAGGTAAAATGATGTAATTTATTTTGTCTGTCATGGGGCTTGGACTCCAGGGTTGGGTCCTGTCACTGAGCTCTTCAGCTCAAGGCTACCACCCTACCGCTTGAGCCACAGCACCACTTCCAGTTTTCCAGTGGTTATTTGGACATAAGAGTCTCATGGTGTTTAAATGCCCAGGTTGGCTTTGAACCTCAATCATCAGATCTCAACCTTCTGAGCAACTAGGATTACAGGTGTGAACCACTTGCCGGGCTAGATGACATAATTTTCTTTGGTCTGTCCTGGATTTGGGCTCAGGGCATGCGCACTGTCCTTGGGCTTTCTCAAGGGTAGAGCTCTACCACTTGAGCCACAGCACTACTTCTGGCTTTTTTCTATGTATGTGATACCAAGGAATCGAACCCGGGTCTTTGTGCATGCTAGGCAAGCATTCTACCACTAGGCCAAACTCCCAGCCCAATGACATGATTTTCTAATATATTTTTTTATCATTTTTAATAGAAGGGTTACATTATATTTGCCAGATAGAAGGTATATTATTTCCAATGACATATTTTTTTTTGCCAGTCCTGGGCTTGGGCTCAGATCCTGAGCACTGTCCTTGGACTTTCTCAAGGCTTAGCAGTCTACCACTTGAGCCTCAGCACCACTTCCAGCTTTTTTCAATGTATGTGGTACCGAGGAATCAAACCCTGGTCTCCTGTATGCTAGGCAAGCACGCTACCACTAGGCCAAACTCCCGGCCCAATGACATAATTTTTATGAAAGTCTTTCCCCCTGGAAAAAATTCACAAATCAAGAAAAAAAAAGTCTTCTCTTTGCAGAAATAGAATCATTATTTTGGATTCAGAATCCCATAACCATCAGGATGGTGGGCTTGAGAATACAGATGTATGTCAGTGCAGACAGGTGGAAGCAAAGGACATTTTCAACAAAATGCTGGCAGAGAAAATGCAAGAAGCATTCAGCTAAGTATATTAACTGAGCTGCTAAGACAGCAAAAAAACAGTTCTTATGGGGCCTAAGGGAAACTAAAAAACCTATGAGGTGAGCTTTCACACTGACCCTAGTAGAGGCTTTTGTGTTGGAAAAGGAAGGATGTTCTTGTTACAGTACCCTGAAGGATTTTGTTTTATGCCAGAAGACTATATCTTAGGTAATGAGGCACAAAACTTTGTCCAAATACTGTATGCATTAAATCATTTCTAAAGATCTTCCACTAAATATATAGGAATTAGAAAAGAAAAAAATAGTCCATACAAAGGGAAACAGCATGGTAGACTTTATCATAGTCCAAAGATAGTGATTAATATCAGAATACACCCTGTTCTTAGTACCTAAAGCTTTCACATCCATGAATTCAACAAACAAAAATGAGTCTGGTATTAAAGTACACTTACAGTAGAATCCTCTTTCATTAAAAAAAAAGTACTTTGAAATTCAAAGTGACTAGAAAAAAAAAACATCATGTGCAAAAACATTCAGCATAGAAGCTGAGTTATAGTGACAGGTAAAACAAGAAGAAGAAAAAAAACACCTCCATAGAAATAGCATGTTGAAAGAACAAAAAATACAAACAACAAAAAAGAACAAAATCAAACAAAAATACAGTTGTACAGAACTGGACTTTTTTAATATAATTCGTTAAAGTATAAGGATAACCACTTTTATCATAGCATTTATATTGCTATGATATTAGGTATTATGAGTGATCTAGAGATTATTTAAAGAATACAAAAACATGAGAAGGGGTATCACTGTGCGAGAAGTAATGCACCCACTACCTGACCAATTTAACTGTAACCCTGCCAGAGCCAGCCAGCAATAAGTCAGGATTCCTGATTTAGGGGGTGAGGATGAGAAAAGAAAAAGACAAGAAACATATGGAGTTGGGAGGTCTATAGCTTAAGACTATAGTCCTGTTTATTTCTAGTTCCAGTCTTATATACTTAAAACCAGGAAACTGTCAGGGGTTACCTTCCTATGAAACAGTAATCAAGCCTTATTTCAGTTAAGCAGAAGCGACTGACATAGCCCAAAGTCATCATGATAACGGCTTATCTCCTTGTGTACTGAGCTCTAATCAGTAGTGCATGTCCAAGGTCAGTCTGACCACACACTTGGCTTCCAATATAACCCCTCTATACATTACTCAAAAATTAAATTTAATTTAATTTAAAAAATAATACAAAAGGATGTGCATGGATCATGTGCAAAGCCCTTGCCATAAGGGATTTGAGCATCTGTGAATTTCACAATCATTAGCAAGTTCTGGAACTAATTACCCATACCAAGGGAGGATTTTTAGACATCATGTACCCCTCAAACCTCCACTACGCTTCCCAGTGGTGTATCTATACATTTTATGTGTATGTATGTGTATGTATATATGTGTAGGTGTGTATACATATATATGAGTCTGAAAAAAAGGTGAGAAATAGTAACAGATTACTATACAAAGTGCAATTATTTTTCTTGCAATCTGGTTGTAAAAAATAGGCACTGGGGTGGACTACAGTAACATTTTGATTTCTTAGTGCAAGTATGAATGAGCCACTCACTGTTTCTTACAATGGTATTTTACAGAGTGGATGCAGATGCAAAAATTGAAAAATGTTTTAATTGGAAAAGAAATCACAAAGCATACCACTGGGAGTGAGAATTCTTTTGTTTTGTTTAATTTTAATTAGACACAACCTAGTCCAGGCTTTTACTTTCAATATGAGAAAAGATGAGTGTACTCGTCTGAGATAACAGTGCTGTAGTGTAGCAGGCTGTTAGGTCTCAGGGCTTTAGCTGGTTCACCAATAGTGGTAAGGAAACAAAGTTGTTTTTGTTCCAAAAGAGGGAGGAGACCAGCTACCACAGGCAATATTGGCCCTGAGTAAAATAGGTCTGAGGTTTATAAATATGCAAATATGCAAAAAGAAAGGCACTGATGATGTTTTGCAGTTTTAAATCCAACCAGCACCTTCAAGATGCTGAAATTTGGTCAATTTCTCAATGCTTTAACCAAGTTGTGTGTTTGTCAACTTGTACAATCCTTTTCAGGAATAGTTTAAAATGGGACCCAGGAAGAGTTCTGCTTCAGTTCAGAACAGTTTCTAAGAAAGAAAATAAAACAGTCTTCCTGACAGGCAAAAATAGGGGCTTATATGGGTCAGAGTTGACATTCTTATCACATGCTAAACTTCTTTAAAGTGAAGATAAAAGTTGCTAGATGTGAATAAAAGTGTAAGGTCTGAAAACAGCCTTTCAGAAGTAAAATGAAGGAAAAATACACTTGGTCAATTCTCCATAAAAATGGAGATTGCCCCTTTACTAGAAACAACTAGGAAACTTTTATCTAGTTGCTCTCTCTCTCTCTCTCTCTCTCTCTCTCTCTCTCTCTCTCTCTCTCTCTCTCCTCTCTCCCTCTCTCTCTCTATCCCTCTCTCTCTCTGTTTCTGTCTCTCTCTCTCTCTTTGTCTCTCTGTGTGTGTGTGTGTGTGTGTGTGTGTGTGTGTGTGTGTGTGCGCACGTGGACACTGGGGCTTAAAATCAAGCCTTGGGCACTGTCGAACTTTCTGTCGCAAGGCACCACTTGAACTGCAGTTCCACTTCCAACTTTTTTCCCCATTCATTGTAAAGTCTCCTGGGCTTTCTGATCCAGACTGGTTTCAAACCATGATCCTAGGATCTCAGCCTCCAAGGTACCTGGCATAAGCAACGAGAATCTAGCTCCTAGTTTCTTTGTGAAGACGTTGAAGCTAACCTCAAAGAAGACACTGGAGATTATCTGACCCACAAAGAAGTAAATGAGAAATGCTCACACTGAAAGGAAATGTAATCTTGTGATGCAGAATGTGGAAATCTCTGGTCCTATACTGTTCACACATAGAAGTACTGATGGTCATAGTTTAGTATATGTTGGATGCATAAACATTATATAATATTTCATATTGTATATTTAAGCAAGCTATGGGCTGTGTAGTATAAAGGTTATCTATTACTTTTAATTATACCTCTGTGCAACCAAAAATTAATAGCACAGGAAATCTAGGTAATAGAATTCGCTGTTTTTTTATGGAAAATAAAGTTTTAGTTTCATTGTTATCAAAAAACCTTTTAGAATATTTAATAATACATACATAGTTATTTAAATTTCATTTTTTGGCAGGGTAATGTATAGAGGGGTTACAGTTATATTTGCCAGATAGTAGGTGCATTACTTCTCACACATTGATACCCATATCCATCCCCCCACCCTCTCCCAATCATCTTGCTTTCCCCTTCCATTCCCTATTTCAAATAAACAAACATATAACATTATGCTAGCTAACAAAGTCACATACTGTAACAATATGAGGTTTACCAAAGGGCAACAAAGAGAAGAGAAATAACAGAGTACATTAAGAACAACAATCACGCACAGAAAAGCTCTTGATTCCATATCCTAGAAATTCTGTCACTTCGTCTCATCCTATATGACCTTATGTATGTAGGTTTTGCGCTATTGTAATCATCTGCAGTCCTAGATATGTACTAATTATTACCAGTGAGGGAAACCATTGAGTCTATGTTCCTTTGGGTCTGGCTTACTTCACTTAATATGATTTTTTTCCAAGTCTTTTCATTTCCTTACAAATGGGGCAATGTCACTTTTTCTATTGGCAGCATAGAATTCCATTGTGTACAAATACCACATCTTGTTGATCCAATCATCAACTGAGGGCATCTGGGTTGGTTCTATGTCTTTGCTATGGTAAATAGTGCTGTAATGAACATCACTGTGCTAGTGGATTTAGTTTGTTCTTGTTTCTGGATGATTGGATAAATGCCAAGTAGTGGAATTGCTGGGTCATAGTGGAGCTCTATGTTTAGTCTTTTGAGGAACTGCCATACTGCTTTCCATAGTGGTTGAACGACTTTACACTCCAACCAACAGTGTGGTAGCATTCCCTCATGGCCACATCCCTGCCAGCATCTGTTGTTATTAGATTTCTTGATCATGGCCATTCTAACTGGAGTGAAATGGAATCTTTTATGGCCAGAGATGTCGAGTATTTCTTCATAGGCCATTCTTATTTCCTCTCCAGAGAATTCTCTTTAAGTCTTTGGCCCATCTTTTAATGGGATGGTTATTTCTTTGAAGATTTGATTTGGAGTGATTCAATTTTTTGAGCTGTTGATATATTTTAGATATGAGGTCTTTGTCTGTTGTATGGTTAGTGAAGATCTCCCATTCTGTAGGCTTTCTATTTAACTTCCTAGCTATGTCCTTTGCCATACAGAAGTTCTGCAGTTTAATGCAGTCCCATTTCTCCAAACTTTCTTTAATTTGTTGTGTTTCTTGGTCTTTATTAAGAAAGTTTCAATCTGTACCAAGGAGACTTAGTGTATCTCCTATTCCTTCTTGTAAAGTTTTGAGGGTATCTGCTTTTACCTCAAGGTCTTTGATCCATTTGGAATTAATTCTTGTGCAGGATGACATAGAAGGTTCCAACTTTAGTTTTCGGCAGGTGCTTAACCAATTCTGCCAGCACCACTTGTTGAAGAGGCTATCTTCCTTCCATTGTATTTTTTGTTGTTATTGTTGTTTTGGCTCCCTTATCAAAGATCAAGTGGCCATAGGTCTGTGGATTGATTTCTGGATCTTCAATTCTATTCCATTGGTCCTCAGGCTTGTTCTTGTGCCAGTACCAAGGTGTTTTGGTTACTATAGCTTTGTAATAGAGTATAAAGTTTGGTGTTGACATTTCTCCACCGTTGTTCTTTCTGCTATGAAATTTTGGATTGCTTCTTTTATTTCCTTCAAGAATGACATTGGGATAGTGATGGGCATTGCATTGAATTTGTAGATAGCCCTTGGCAAGATTGCCATTTTCATGATGTTAATACTTCCAATCCAGGAGCATGAGAGGTTTTTCCACTTCCTCAGTCCTGCTTTAATTTCCTTTTTCAGGTTTTTAAAGTTTTCATCATAAATATCCTTTACATTCTTAGGTAATTCCTAAGAACTTTATTTTTTTTAGGCTACTGCAAAAGGAGGTGCTTTCTTTCCTGATTTCTGCCTCATTCTTGTGTTGACATACAGAAATGCATTGGAGTTTTGAGGGTTTATTTTATACCATGTTACTTTGCCAAAGTTTTGAATCAACTCAAGCAACTTGGGAGTGGTGTCTATATGGGATTTTTTAAATACAGAATCATGTCATCTGCAAAGCGGGAAAGTTTCATTTCCTCTTTCCCTAGTTGGATCCCCTTTATGCTTGCCTTATAGCTCTGGGTAGGAATTCTAATACTATATTAAAGAGGAATGGAGTGAGTGAGCCTCCTTGTCTCATTCCTGATTTTAGAGGAAATGGCTTTAGCTTTTCACCATTAAGTATAATGCTAGCAGTAGGTTTCTCATACACAGCCTTTATTATACTGAGGAATGTTCTATGGATTCCTAATTTCTCCAGAGCTTTTAGCATAAAAGGATGTTGGATCTTGTCAAATGCCTTTTCGCATCTATTGAGATAATCATGTGATTCTTGTTTTTTTTCATGTTGATGTGATGAATTATATTAATTGACTTCTGTACATTGACCAGCTTTGCATCCCGGTGATGAATCCTGTTTGATCATTGTTGTTGTTGTGTGCAATTTTTTGATGAGTTGTGGGATAGTGGTTGGCCAATATTTTGTTGAAAAGTTTTGCATCAATATTCATCCAAAGAAATGGTTCTATAGTTCTCTTTCTTTGATGAGTCCCTGTCTGGTTTTGGGATGAGGGTTATGCTGGCTTCATAGAAGGAGTTTGACAGAGAGCCTTCACTTTCAATTTCATTGACGAGTTTGATTAGTATTGGTGTAAGCTCTGCTTTGAAGGCCTTATAAAATTCAGCTGTGAATCTATCAGGTCCTGGGCTTTTCTTGGATGGGAGGTCTCTTATTGCCACTTCTATTTCATTACTTGAAATAGGTAGTTTGTTTCATTTGTTTAAGTCTTCTTGGTTCCTTTTGGGTATATTAATATTGGCTAGAAATTCATCCATTGCTTCTAGAGCCTCAAATTTGTTGGCATAAAGGTTTAAAAGGCATTCCCTTATGATGCTCTGTATCTTGGTAATTTCTTTCATAATATTTCCATTCTTGTCCATGATTTTGTTTATTTGGGTATGCTCCCTTCTTTTTTTGGGGTAAGATTTGTTAAGGGTCTGTAAATTTTATTCAATTTTTTCAAAAAACCAACTCCTTGTTTTGTTGATTCAATGGTTTTGGGGCTCTAAATCATTTATTATGCTTTATTTTAATAATTTGCTTCCTTCTACTGGAATTGGGATTGGTTTGTTGCTCTTTTTCCAAGAGCTTAAAGTGCACCATTAAATTGTTGTTAGTTGGATTTTTTCCAGTAACAACAGTTAGCAACTATTCCTTCTTGTTATGAATAAATGTTCTATGCATGAAACAGACCAAACACTTAATTATAAAACAAGTCTCAGGATAAAAAATAGTGTATGTCAAATGTTATTTACATGTCTTTCGTGTGAGTTAAGTTTGAAATCAACAATACAAAGACAGATTCATAAATTGCAAAATGCAAAGCAGACTTCAAGGAAAAATCATCAAGGTCATAGGAAGGTATTTGAAACTGAGTTATGAGTATGATAATGAATAGCAAAACTTGGATGGCCTAACTAGAGATAAATTCATTGAACTGTGTGTAAAAGAAAACAGATTAGAAAATGACCAAATCATCTACTTAAAAAGTTAGAAAATGAACAAAATCAGTCCAAAGAGAATGAAAACTAAGGACATAAGCTTAGAAAAAAATTAAAACAATGTGTACCATGTTTTCTTTTAGAAAGGAGTGAATCACAAAGGAGCAATATTAGGAGTGGACAAGAAGACACAAGCGTAGTAAATAGCAAAGAAATACTAGAATGTACAAGAATGACCAAGTAGCTACTGGGAGACTTTGGACCTCAGCTTTTCCTCACTGATTGATTCTTTTCTGCTTTATTTTCTTGGTGATCATCGTTCAAGTTGATTATCTTATCTTTTGGTATTCGTTCACTTTCTAGGCCATGAGGTTTGTACTCTGGGAACATGAATACCTCTCTAGTCAAGAGGGTTGTAGAAAAAAAAATATATAGACAAACCAAAGGAAGATATTCTTAGGAGAGGACTACAAAGATACAATAGATAAGTGCATCTGATATATGAAATGCATCTTCCAGTCCCATGTTCCTCCTCTCAGTCCTTGTCTTTACAGACAGCTAAAAGTTACTTTTTCCAAAGTACCTATCTTAGTAGAATACTTTCTCTAGGGAGGTAGAAATAACCTAATTTTGTTTTGGCATCTTTGGTGACCTGGAAAAACAGATTCATTTCCCTCTTGTTGGCTCTGTTGGCAGGAATATGGAAATGAGAGCTCTGGCTATCCTTCCTTCCCAGGCAAGGGGCAGGGGTGCTGGCAAAAGGCAAAGGATTGCCCTGGGACACAGTTAGTAGATAGCATAGTTGCTATCTTACTCAAGGTCTGCCTGCGTCAAATATACCATTTGTTCCAGTTTTACTTCCATTGGAGTTAAGTTGTAATTTGCTATGTTACATTGTTTTACACCTTCCTGTATTATTTATATCTCCCATGCTTTCTGTGACTGCCACTACAACTTCTGAGATGACACCACCAGAGGTGTCTCTGAATCATTTCACACGAAGGAAAGTTGCTATCTTGTTCTTTATAAATCTCCATACACTGCCCTCATTAAGTTTTGCAGACACATCAAATAAAACTTTAGAGAGAGAACATATTTTCTTCATGGCATCCTGACTCCTCACTTGGAAAATGACAGAAATATGGTGAACTGGATCAAATGTTAACTCTTTCAGCATTGCTTGACTAGAGAACTAAATAATACAGGGACAGACTTTTGCCCCTGACTAGACCTAAATTTTATGCTCATAGTGATCACTGGAAGGGCTATAATGTTTAGGAATTGCATAATAGCTAGTTCTGTGATGCAGGAGAAACTTAAAGGCTTATGTTAACAAACTAGCATTTACTTCTATTGCACCATTCAGTTACTGTAACTTTATATCATTTGAGAGAAAGATTTGTATTCAGCAACATGGATTTTTTTATCTGTGGTAAAAATATGTCCAGTTCTAATTTTTTATTTTTATTTGATTTTAAATGGTTATTATAAAGGTGCTATACAAAGTAGTTACAGTTACATAAGTCAGATAAAAAGAGCATTTCTTTCCAGACAGTGTCACCCCTTCTCTCACTTTCTCCCAGTTTTTAACTCCCATCCCCATCTACAAGTTGTACAGTTCATTTTCCACATAGTGTCTAGTGAGTATCACTTCTGCATTTATTCACCCTTTGTTCTGCCATTTCTGTGTCCAGTTCCAATTTTAAGATGAGATCTATAAATGCACTCAACCCCAAAGCCTTGCTTAGCTAGCTACCTGCTTCTCTGTCCTTATTCAAGAAGGCTCCTTAAGAAATTATACTTCTTCACCTGTAATTGGTATCCCAAGGCGTAGCAAATTGGCCTCAATTTTTTTGTAACTGCTTAACTTAAATTGTCTTTGCCAGAGTTACAAAGAAACTCCTCCTGACTCAACTCAGAGGTCATCTTATTTGAGCTTCCTTTAGCACATTTTAAAGCCAATGATAACTTCCTGAAATTATTCTTCTTTTATAATTTGTCATGTTTTTCTGTCCCAGATATCCTACCATCACACTTGCTGTTCCTTCTGTTTTCTTGCCCAGCTCTGTGTGTCTGAGGGAATGTGTGCCTGTGTGTGAGAGAGAATTCGTATGTGCATGTACCAGTACTGGGACTTAAACTCAGGGTCTTTCACTTTCATTTGGCTTTTGTGCTCACAGCAGACATTCTACTACGTTTTCCATGCCTCTAGCCTGGAATTTTGCTAGTTAACTAGAGATAGATGTTTCAAAAACACTTGTTCATTTGGTCTTTGAACCTCGACCCTCAGATCTGAGGTTCCTGTATAGCTGTAATTACTGGTGACCACTAACTCTTTTCTAATTCTTTCTTAAAACTTAAAGCTTTCAGCTGAACACTGGTGGCTCATACCTGTAATCCTGGCTACTTAGGAGGCTGAGATCTGAGGATCATGTTTTAAAACCAATTGAGGCAAGAAAATCCATATGACTTTTATCTTCTATGGACCACCAGGGAGCTGGAAGAGGAAGTGTGGCTCAAGTAGTACAACACAATTTTCAGTATAGAAAACTTGAGTTCAAACCCCAATACCAGCATCAAATACAAACAAACCCCAAGTACAAAAATAACTTCATGCTTTCTTCCACCACATTTTCCTGTTCTGAGTGATCCCACTTTTTGGCTTAGCTTCCCAACTCTACATAAACAAAGATATTTTCCCCAATTTCATCCAAGACTTTTTCTTCTGAGCTCCATGGTAGAACATTCGATTACCAACAAGACATTTCATCTCGACTATACCACAAGCATCTTAAGTTCAAATTGTGTCCTAAATCGACCTCATTGCTCCAACTATTTTTCTGTACCCTTTTCCAGAAATCCTGTCAGAAACCAGAAGTCATTCTAAATTTCTTACTGTCTTTCACTGTCTTTTTCCGACTCTCTGCAAATCAAGTCTCATAGTTCCTAAAATCATGATGTTAGCCATCCCTATTTCTTCCTCTTCATCCCTGATGTCTTCCTTTAGTAACTCTTCTTATCCAGCCATTGGCTATCTGTGCCATTCATCCTTTCCATCCTTTTCACAGCAGCCAACGTGGCTTATCCTAAAAAACCACCTTATCTTTATGCTATATCTCACTTAACACCTGCAAATGTCCTTCCACTTAAAAAAATCCTCCATCCCAGAAGTGTGGACTTGTGGTAGAGTGCTCACCTAGTATGCACAAATCCCTGGATTTGATTCCTCAGTACTATATACACAGAAAAAGCCAGAAGTGGAGCTATGGCTCAAGTGGTAGAATGATAGCCTTGAGAACGCTCAAGACAGTGCCCAGGCCATGAGTTCAAGCACCAGGAATGGCAAAAAAAATCCTCAACAAGTTTATGAATCATGTTCAGTAAGCTGACTTGAGAGGTGACACATGAAGATGTAGTTTTCAAAATACGTCATCTATAGGATTCTAATGTACAGTCAAATTTGAAATTCTTAGGGGAAAAGTCCAAACTAAAGACACTGGAAATTATGGATATGCCATAATTTCTAGTAATAATAGTTTCTAGGGCTGGGAATGTGGCTTACTAGCACAGTGCTTGCCTTGCATTCAGGAAGCCTTGGGTTCAATTTCTTAGTACCATATAAACAGAAAAAGCCAGAAGTGGCTATCTGATTCAAGTGGTAGAGTGCTAGCCTTGAGCAAAGGAAGTTCGGGGAGAGTGCCTTAGCCCTTAGTTCAAGCTCCAGAACTGGCAAAAAATTTTTCTATATTTCTTAAGCCTTACTTTTCTCAATAAGATCAAGTCAAAACTTAACATATGCTGGGCACTAGTGTCTCATGCCTCTGATCCTAGCTACTCAGGAGATTGAGATCTGAGGATCATGGTTCAAAGCTAGTCTAGGCAGAAAAGTCTGTGAGACTTTAATCTCCAACTAACTAGCAAAAAGCCATTGCGGTGTGGCTCAAATAGTAGAGAACCAGGCTTCAGTGAAAATTTCAAGTGAAAGCACAAAGCTCTGAGTTCAAACCCCAGACCTGGGGCTTGACAAAAATTGCTTAGCAACTCCAGAGATTTCTATATAATCTGGTCTTCAGCTTAACTCTATTTGTTACCATTTTCCCTCTCCTGTATGCCAACCAGATGGACCAGTTTATACTCTCTAAGTCTATAATGCTATTTGTATTTCTGTTTTTGTAGATGATCTTCCTCAATCTTCTGGAATGTCTTTCTTCATTTCTTCTACCTGGGAAATTCCTACCCAACCTTTAATCTATGTTGAAGTAATTTCTTTGCTAAAAAATACCCTGACTCAGAAAAATAGAACATATTATTGCACACTCATGGCCATATTCTTCCTTGGACACATTGCAATGATTGCATTTGCAATGCATTTTAACTCCGTTCACATGCTTTTAGTATTCATTGTTAGCCTTTTATGTTCTTTTTGTTTTCAATGCTGGGGATCAAATCTAGGTTATCAATTATGCCACGAAAGCATTTTACCACTGTTTTATACTGCATCTCCAGTCTAACATTTTATATTCTTTATTATTATTATTGTTATTATTATTGGTTGTGGGGCTTAAAATCAGAGCCTAGGTATTGTCACAAGCCTCTTTGTGCTCAGGGTTAGCACTTTCCCAACTGAGCCACAGTTCCACTTCTGGCGTTTTGAGTGGTTAATTGGAAATAAGCTTTAGAGACTTTTCTGTACGAGTTGACTTCGAACAGTGATCCTCAGATCTCAGCTTCCTCAGTAGCTAATATTCGAGGCATGAGTCACTGGCACCCAGCTCCATTTGATAGTCTTCTTTAAAAAATACTATTTTATTTTAAAGATGATATACAGAGAAGTTACAGTTACATAAGTAAGGTAATGAGTACATCTCTCTTTTTTTTTGCCAGTCCTGGGGCTTGAACTCAGGGTCTGAATACTGTCCTTGGGCTTTCTCAAGGCTAGAGCTCTGCCACCTGAGCCACAGCACCACTTCCAGCTTTTTCTATATATGTGGTACCAAAGAATCGAATCCAGGTCTTCGTGCATGCTAAGCAAGCACTCTACCACTAAGTCAAACTTCTAGCCCATGAGTACATCTCTTATTGAACAGTATTACTACCTCCCTCATTTGTGTTCCACTTTCCCTCCCCCCATTCTCTTCTTTTCCAACTTGTAAAGCTCATTTCCAACATAGTGCCTTGTGAGTATCACCATTTCATTGGTTTACCCTTTGTCCTTTGTCTCACCATTTTGATATTTCCCTTCCTCATTTAAATGTATATATAAGATAAAGGATGCCAAAATCAAAAACTGGGTAAACCAAAGAAAACAATGAAAGGAAAAAAAACTTCACATAGTGCATTTAAAAAAAAAAAGCTCTTGTTTCCATATCTTAAGAGTTCATTTCAATTAGCATCATTTTATATGGCCATGTGTACATACCTATTGAACTACGACTGTGCTAGGACATTCTTAGGTATTCACTAATCATTACAAATGAAGAAACCATGGAGTCTATGTTTCTTTGAGTCCAGATTACTTCATTTAATATAAATTTTCCAAGTCTTTTCCATTTTCTTATCAAATTGGATGATGCCATTAGATCTTTATGTATCACCTGCACCAGAATCAATTCCAAATGGATCAAAGAGCTTGAGGTAAGAGCAGATACTCTGAAAATACTATGGGAAGGGATAGGGGACACGCTAGGGCTCTTTGGCACAGGTTGAAACTTCCTAAACAAAAATCCAGAAACACAACAAATCAAAGAAAGGCCGGATAAATGGGATTGCATGAAATTGCAGAGCTTCTACATGGCAAAAGGCGTAGCTAGCAAATAAATAGAAAATCCACAGGTTGGGAGAAGATATTCACTCACTATATAACAGACAAGGGCCTTATTTCAAAAATATACCAAGAAGTCAAAAAATTAAATCGCCCAATAACAAATCCTCAAAGAAACAACCACCATCTTACGAAGTATTGTAATTACTAAAGAATTAGAAAAGACTATTCTGGAGAGGAAATAGAATAGCCAATAAACACATGAAGGAATGTTCAAAATCTCTGGCAATAAAAGAAGTGCAAATCAAAACTACATTGAGATTCCATCTCACTCTAGTTAGAATGGTCATTTTCAAGAAAACAAATAACAGATGTTGGTATGAATATAAACTGGTTAGACCACCATGGAAAGCAGTATGGAAGTTCCTCAAAAGTCTAAACACAGAGCTCTCTTATGACCCAGCAATCCTACTCTTAGGCATTTACCCAAATGATAACAAACAAGGCCACACTAAAGCGACTAGCACAATAATGTTCATTTCAGCATCATTATTTATCACAGCTAAGATATGGAATCAACTTAGATACCCCTTAGTAGATGAATGAATCAAAAATGTATTTATACACAATGAAATTCTATGCTTCCATCAGAAAAAAATAGCATCACCTCATTTGATAGTCTTAAAAGACAAGAGATGATGTAGTAAAACATTTTGAGTCTAACATATATAGTCAATTCATTGAATGAACAAATTCTTCCAAAGAACATCATCTCAGAGATCAAATCTCTGTATATTAGAAGAAACTTGGTTTTTTTTAATCTAAATTACCTTGAGTAAGTCAAAAGCTTTTATGTATAAACTGCTGGTCTTGCTAACCCTTCTCTACTTCATCATTTCTTGAGGCTCCAGAGATCCAACTGATCACATTGTTTTGTGTGTGTGTGTGTGTGTGTGTGTGTGTGTGTGTGTGTGTGTGTGTTTCTGGAATAAAAACAAACTACCTAGTGATTTCTATCAAGGATCAGCTATCACCTGCTTATTTCACATGCATTATACTTAGCATTAGATACGTAATGACAAAATAAATATAATGGGGTTTTACTCTAATTTTTTGATCCTCAAAGAGATTATTTGACTAATTCTGAGTGATTATACCCAGACCATACAATATTAGTTTGAAGATCCTAAAATGACATCTTAAATGATAAATGGTTATTATTCAGACTAGAAACAAATAAGCTGACATAATTCATTTGTTAATAGTTGTCCTCTATTCATGGACCACAGCCCAGCCAGTTATGGGTGCCAAAAGTTGCTACAGAAAGCAATGATAAAGTAATCAGTGGAGCTTGATTTAACTGTGGCTATTTCTTGTTATTTTTAGTCATTTATTAGATCAAAGGAGCCCTGTCCCATACTTGTATTTGATAATAGGGGAAAAGTATTGACTGCATCTGAACTGCTGATATGAAAGTAGAAATCACAACATGTACTTCTTCATCAGTGGTTCATATAACCTAGGTTTTGTGAAAAATAAACTTAACATTTTATAAAAAGAAAATAAGCCACATAAAATTAAATGATTCAAAATCACATATAGCAATAAATCTTCAAATTCCAAACCTACCATCTTTCTATTATGTACAAGATTAGATAATTGTTTAATGGAGGGTTTATAACAAACATGTAAAGAAGTGTTACTGAATCCACTTAATGGACTGATCTTTTTCGTTCCAAATGTGCAGTGGGATGGCAAGTGGTACATCAACCAAGCAGAGTAATAAATTGTACATACAGAAAGTCTTACTGACTCATTATCTTACTAGACATCACAGTTGAGGCAGGAGGAATAGTAACTGAGTCAAAAACTTCAGTAAGTATTCAAAATTTCAGGCAGTTTCAAAAGGGTGCCTTCAAAGTGAAATTTCCCTTTGTAGTAATGCCATGCCCTCATAGACGGAGGAAAGGCTTATCAGATCTCACTCTGGTCAGTAGTAAAAATAGCCAGCTCTGGAGATGGAAGCCCAGCTGATCACTTCCAGCACTGGAAGGTGACTGTCAAGAATAAATAAAATAATGTAGGAAAAGGAGCCAAGCCTGGGCTGTTCTTAGTGATGCTTTCTGCCCTTCTTTTCCTACCTTTGTGAAGTCTCTGGATCATTTTTCAGAGATATAATGCTTTCTCAGCCTTCCTTTCCAAGTCAATTGCTCAGATAAAGAGAATGAGGCCCAGAAACACAGCAATTGAGGTAACATGAGGACTGAGGGCAAGGCTCAGTTGCTAGAGTACCAGCAAGAAGGCCATGAGTTCACACCCAAGTACCATGCCTCCATAAAAGACAAATGATACTATAATGCAAAAGTTTTAACATCATATACAACGTGAAAGAAGCTCCTATCAACAGCATTTAGGTTTAAAAATTACCTTTCACATTCTTAGGAACAGGAAGAGTAGCTTTGTTCATCATTAGTGTGTTTTAATGATAAGCTGTTCTTTCTATATAGCTAGTTATAACTGACATATATCCATGAGCAGCAGGTAAAAAAATCTTCAGGTGCATTGTTTCAAATTCATTTAAGGTTGACTTTAAGTATGAATGAAGCCATATCTGGAGTTGTTGGCCACTTTATTAACGGGCTAAGGCCCCTTAGTCCTCGTTTGCAGGTAGGACCATCTATCGCCAGCCTTATTAAGGGTCTGAGAGGCAAAGGATGACACCAGTCCATTTTTTGTCTGCAGTGAACTTGCCTTCTTCTGCTTGAGTTATACCCCAGAGTACCATCTGTGTCATAGACACAGATCCATCACAAATGGGGGGATTGAACATAAAGTAATCTTGAAAATGTCATTGTAAGCCATAAATTAAGGAGAATGCAAATACTTTATTGTCAGAATCTCATCGAGTAAGGTAGCTATCTACAGAGATTATTCCCATCAGGCAGGAGAGAGGATTTTTCCAAGTCAATCCCTGCTAGAAGTGTTTTACCTACCCAGTCACTACTATTCTAATCTGACAAATTAAGGTTGCATCATATATCAACTTAATGAAAATCATTTTTCTTAGTCCAAAGTATTCTTAGTATTTGTCTTTCATATAGACTCAATCTGTTCTTCACTCTAGCCAAGGTTTAACAACTACTCCTTTCCTACCCATGAAGTTTTTCTTATTCAAGTTGTTTAGCCATATCCCTGTTGCTGACTTCTGATACGCCTTAGTAGTCATGCACCCTTCTATAATTCTTATTCTTGACTAACTGCTACTTCCCTTTCTCTGAGCTACAAATCATAGCTAGAGAAGTAAAGGAACTGAAAAACACTTGGCACATGGCATTCTTACTGCCTGAATTTAGTTGGCAAGTAATTCATTGATTTTGTGTTTCCTAGTACAACATATGCAATAGCTATCCAATGCCTCTTTTCTTCCTCTGACCCATACTCAATCATGACTTGCATGGCCAGGTTATTGAGCAAGTGTTTTCTCACTTAACATCCCTCCATCTAAGTCTATTGGTTTGTTGTTTTTGTTCTCAATTCATTCTGCGATCTCTGTTTTAGTCAATATTTTGAGGGATTTTTGGGGGGTTGGGGGAGCTGCCAGGACTTGGGCTTAAATTCAGAGTCTCATGCTTGCTCTGATAGTAGTCTATCACTTGAGCCACTCCCCCAGTTCACTTTTTGCTGGTATTCTGGAAATGGTATTTCATGGGTTTTTTTGATCTGGCTCTTTTTTTTTTTTGCCAGTCCTGTATTTAAGCTTGGGGCCTGAACACTGTCCTTGGGTTTTCTCAAGGCTAAAACCCTACCACTTGAGCCACAGCACTACTTCCAGCCTTTTCTAGTTATGTGGTACTAAGGAATTGAACCCCCGTCTTTGATCATACTAGGCAAGCACTCTACCAGTAGGCCAAACACCGGGCCCTGACCTGGCTATCTTTGAGCCATGATTGTCTAGATCCGAGTATACTGGGTAGCTAGGATTACAAGTGTGACCCACCAATATCTTCCTTATATTTTAACATTAATTTCAAAGCAACTCACCCACTTTAAGTGTACAGTTTGAAAACGTCTTATAGATGTAAATACACACATACATATATACATATACGCATGCATGCATGCATGTATATATAAAACTATCATCAAAATAGGGACAGAAACAAAATGTTTTCCATTATGTATAAAACTGCCTCATAACATTCAATCATTGTGGCCTCAAATATATCTGTTTCTGTTATTATAGATTAGACTTTTTTCTTTTGTTTTCTTTTGACTTTTTTGCTTGTCCTGGGGCTTGAACTCAGGATCTGGGTACTCTCTCTGAGCTTCTTTTGCTCAAGGCTAGCACACTACCACTTGAGCCATAGCACCACTTCCAGCTTTTTCTGTTTATGTGGTACTGAGGAATCAAATCCAGGGCTTCATGTATGCAAGGCAAGCATTCTACCACAAAGCCATATTCCTAGCCCTAGATTTTCTTCAGAGTCTTTCTGTAGAATTTTACATGAGTGAATTCATTCAGTGAGTACTTTTTGTTTCTTCTTGTTCTTAGCATAATATATATAAGATTCATTCGTGGTGCTAGATGTGTACATAAATGTATATTTCATGAAAGTGACACTTCCTGTTCTGAAGTCTCCTTTGATAATAATATAGCAATTCTAGGTCTCTTACAATGACTATTTGCAATAAGCCTT